>NC_058131.1:598710987-598893129 GCF_016433145.1 Gracilinanus agilis
GTATAAATCCTACCTGATCATGGTGGATGATCTTCTTAATTACTTGCTGGAGTCTCTTTGCTAGTATTCTATTTAAGATTTTTGCATCTATGTTCATTAGGGAGATTGGTCTGTAGTTTTCTTTCTCTGTTTTTGGTCTCCCTGGCTTTGGAATCAGTACCATATTTGTGTCATAAAAGGAATTTGGTAGGACTCCTTCTTTGCTTATCATATCAAATAATTTGTATAGTATTGGGATTAGTTGCTCTTTGAATGTCTGATAGAATTCACTTGTGAATCCATCAGGCCCTGGCGATTTTTTCTTAGGGAGTTCTTTGATGGCTTGTTCAATTTCCCTTTCTGATATGGGATTATTTAGGTATTCTATTTCTTCTGCTGTTAATCTAGGCAGTTTATATTTTTGTAAATATTCATCCATATCTCCTAAATTGTTATATTTATTGCCATATAATTGAGCAAAATAGTTTTTAATGATTGCCTTAATTTCCTCTTCATTAGAGGTGAGGTCTCCCTTTTCATCTTTGATACTGTCAATTTGGTTTTCTTCTTTCCTTTTTTTTATTAGATTGACTAGTACTTTGTCTATTTTATCTGTTTTTTCAAAGTACCAACTTCTAGTCTTATTTATTAATTCAATAGTTCTTTTACTTTCAATTTTATTAATTTCTCCCTTGATTTTTAGTATTTCTAATTTAGTTCCATCTGGGGATTTTTAATTTGCTCGCTTTCTAATTTTTTGAGTTGCATGCCCAATTCATTAATCTCTGCCCTCCTTAATTAGTTAATATATGCACTCAAGGATATAAATTTCTGCCTGAGTACTGCCTTGGCCGCATCCTACAGAGTTTGGTAGGATGTCTCATCATATTCATTTTCTTCAATGAAATTATTGATTGTTTCTATGATTCCTTCTTTGACAAATTGGTTTTGGAGAATCATATTATTTAATTTCCAATTAGTTTTTGATTTGCCTGTCCAGGTGCCCTTACTAATTATTATTTTTATCGCATTATGATCTGAGAATGTTACATTTATTATTTCTGCTCGTTTACATTTGTTTGCAATGGTTCTATGCCCTATAACATGGTCAATCTTTGTAAATGTGCCATGTGCAGCTGAAAAGAAGGTGTATTCCTTTTTGTCCCTATTTATTTTTCTCCACATATCAATTAAATCTAATTTTTCTAGGACTTCATTCACCTCTCTTACCTCTTTCTTATTTATATTTCGGTTTGATTTATCTAGATCTGAAAGAGGAATATTTAGATCTCCCACTAGTATGGTTTTACTATCTATTTCCTTCTTGAGCTCTGCCAGTTTCTCCTTTATGAATTAGGATGCTATGCCACTTGGTGTATATATATTGAGCAGTGTTATTTCCTCATTGTTTATACTGCCTTTAATCAGGATGTAATGACCTTCCCTGTCTTTTTTAATCATATCTATTTTTACTTTGGCTTTGTCAGAAATCATAATAGCCACTCCTGCCTTCTTTTTCTCACTTGATGCCCAAAAGATTTTGCTCAAGCCCTGAACCTTAAACTTGTGCATGTCCACCCGTCTGATATGTGTTTCTTGTAGACAACATATGGTAGGAATTTGGTTTCTAATCCACTCTGCTATTTGCTTCCGTTTTATGGGAGAGTTTATCCCATTCACATTCAGAGTTATAATCATCAGTTGTGTATTTGCTGACATTTTCGTTTCCTCCCCTATTCCTACCCCTTCTCCTTAAACTATTTCCTTTAAAACCAGTGGTTTGCTATTAAGACCCTATCCCTTATCCCCTCCCTTGACTGACTTCCCTTTCTACCCCCTCTCTTATCTCCCCCCCTTTTTGTTTTTAACAGCCTTATGAATTCCCTCCCCCTTCTTCTCCCCTTCCTTTTTTTGACCTCTCCACTCCCCTGTTTCCATTGATTTATCCCTTCTGATTTTCTGAGAAGGGTTAGATAAGAGTTTTATGTCCCAATGGATAGTATACCTACTCTTCCCTCTCTGGGTTGATTACACTGAGAGAAAGGTTTGATTATTAACTCTTAATGCTCTCTTCCTCTGCTTCTTATAATAGTATTTGTCCCCTCTCCTTCCCATACCCTCTTTGTGTGTGATAGAATATCCTATTTTTCTTATTCACTCAAGTTTCTCTTGGTGTCCCCTGCTATTCACCCCCTCTTTCCCATCCCCCATGTCATCTTAGATTATTTAGTGTTCCACCCTCACCCTGTGAATTATTCTTCTGATTACTATAATAGTGGATACTATAATAGTGATTAGAGTTCACTACAGAGAATTATACATAACATTTCTCTACATAGGAATACATATAATTAGATCTTACTGAGGCCCTAGAAAGGCAAATTAAAAATTGTAAGTTTTCTTTCTTTCCCCTCTGTTTCTTATTTACTTTTTCTTGTTTCTCTCGATTGTGTGGTTGGATATCAAACTTTCCATTTAGCCCTGGTCTTTTCTGTGGAAATACTTGGAATTCTTCAATTTTGTTGAATGCCCATACTTTCCCCTGGAAATATATAGTCAATTTTGATGGGTAGTTGATCCGTGGTTGTAGGCCCAGCTCTCTTGCCTTTTTGAATATTGTATTCCAAGCCTTACGGTCTTTTAGCATGGAGGCTGCCACATCCTGTGTGATCCTGATTGGTGTTCCTTTATATTTGAATTGTCTCTTTCTGGCTTCTTGTAAGAATTTTTCTTTTGTTTGAAAGCTCTTGATTTTGGCAATTATATTTCTGGCCATTTTCTTCTCTGGATCAAATGTAGTGGGTGTTCTATGAATCCTTTCGATGTCTATATTGCCCTCTTGTTGTAGGACTTCAGGGCAATTTTGCTGAATAATTTCTTTTAGTATAGAGTCCAGGTTTCTATTAATTTCTGGTTTTTCTGGAAGACCAATTATTCTCAAATTGTCTCTTCTAGACCGGTTTTCTTGGTCTGTCACTCTCTCATTGAGATATTTCATATTTCCTTCTATTTTTTCAGTCTTTTGACTTTGTTTTATTTGTTCTTGTTGTCTTGAGAGATGATTAGCTTCTAATTGCTCAATTCTAGCCTTTAGGGACCGGTTTTCGGCTCTAAACTTTTCGTTTTCGGCTATGATCTTTTTGTTTTCTTTTTCAATCTGATTCACTTTGCTTATCAGTTCATTTGATTTCTGAGCCTCACTTTCCAATTGCAAGATTCTACCTTTTAAACTGTTATTTTCTTGCCAGATCTCTTCCATCTTCCTCAGAATCTCAGTTTTGAACTCTTCCATAGCTTATGAGGAGTTTTCCTTATTTGAGGAGGGTCTGGATGCTTGTTTGTTCTCCTCCTCTGTTTGCTTGGTTGTCTGGATTTTCTCTGTGTAAAAGTTGTCGAGTGTTAAAAACTTCTTTTTCTTGTTGTTTATCTTTCTCTTCCGAACTTCCTGAGTCTGGGTAGCCATTATTAGCCCAGCAGCTTCTCAGCTTTATCCTTGCGTTCTGGTTTTTTCCAAGGTCAAGCCCCCTGGTGAACCCCGTTGCTTGATCCTCTGCCAGAGGTTCCTTTACAAGGAAAGGTGCATCTATTTCTATACTTTCTAGTGTTTTCAATAGGAATGAGTGTTATATTTTGTTAAAGGCTTTTTCTGCATGTGTTGAGATAATCATGTGATTTCTTTCAGTTTGGTCATTGATATGTTCAATTATATGGATGGTTTTCCTAAATTTAAACCATCTTTGCAATCCTGATATAAATCCCACCTGATCAAAGTGAATAATCCTCATAATCGCTTCCTGGAGTCTTTTTGCAAGTATTCTATTTAAGATTTTTGTATCTATGTTCATTAAGGAGATTGGTCTGTAGTTTTCTTTCTCAGTTTTTGATATGGCTCACTTTGGAGTCAATACCATATTTGTTTCATAAAAGGAATTTGGTAAAATTCCTTCTTTGCTTATTTTGTCAAATAGTTTGTATAGTATTAGGATTAGTTATTCTTTATATGTTTGATAGAATTCACTTTTGAATCCCTGGGGATTTTTTCTTAGGTTCCTTGATGATTTATTCAAGTTCTTTTTCTGATATAGGATTGTTTAAATATTCTATTTCCTCCTCTGTTAATCTAGGCAATTTGTATTTTTCAAATATTCACCCATTTTACCTAAATTGTAATTTTTATTGCCATATAGTTGGGCAAAATAGTTGTTAATAATTACCTTAATTTCTTCATTAGTGATGAGGTTGCCTTTTTCATTTTTGATACTGTTAATTTGTTTTTCTTCTTTATTATTATATTAATAGAACTTCATGTATTTTATTTGTTTTTTCAAAGTATCAGCTCCTAGTCTTATTTATTCAATTGTTCTTTTTCTTTCAATTTTGTTAATTTTTTCTTTGATTTTTAGGATTTCCAGTTTAGTTTTTATTTGAAGATTTTTAATTTGTTCTCATTCTAGTTTTTTAAGTTGCATGCCCAATTCAATGACCCTCTCTGACTTATTGATATATGCATTCAGGGATATAAATTTTCCCCTGAGTACCGCTTTGGCTGTATCCCAGAGATTTTGATATGTTGTTTCTTTATTGTCAATTCTCTTCAATAAAATTAGTAATTGTTTCTTTGATTTGTTCTTTGAGCCACCTGTTTTGAGGAATTAGTCTATTTTCCAACTAATTTTAAATCTGCCTTTCCATAAACCTAACTTGTAGTTAATGACTTTTATTACATTATGATCTGAAAAAAATGCATTTATTATTTCTGCTTTCCTACATTTGTTTGTAATATTTTTATGCCCTAGTACATGGTCAATCTTTGTATATGTGCCATGTGGTGCTGAAAAGAAGGTATATTCCTTTTTATCCCTATTTACTTTTCTCCAGATATATATTAGCTCTAATTTTTCTAACACTTCATTCACTTCCCTTACTTCTTTCTTCTTATTTTTGTGCTTCAGTTTTTCTAGTTCTGATAGGGAAGGTTGAGGTCCCCCACTAGTATGGTTTTATTATCTATTTCTTCCTTAAGCTCCTTTAGTTTCTCCTTTAGAAATCTGAATGCTGTAGTTTTGGGTGCATATATGTTGAGTACTGATATTTTGTCATTATTTATGCTGTCTTTCATCAAGATGTATTTACCTTCCTTATCTCTTTTAATCAGATCTATTTTTGCTTTAGTTTTGTCTGATATCAGAATTACTACCCCTGACTTCTTTCTCTCAGTTGCAGCCCAGTAAAATCTTCTCCACCCTCTTTCATTTATCCTGTGTATGTCTAACTATCTCAAGTGTGTCTCTTATAGACAACATATGATAGGATTCTGGTTTTTAATTCATTCTGCTTCCTTTTTATTGGTGAGTTCATCACATTCACATTCACAGTTATGATTACTGTCTATGTATTCCCCTCCATTTTAACTTTCTCCTTTGTTTCTGCCTTTTCTCTCATCCCTCTTACTCTCCTCTCCAACTTTTCACTTTTAGTCAGTCTACCCCCTCATAACTCCCCTCTCCACTAGTCTGTTTATTACACTTCTTCTTCTCTATAGAGCATGATACAATTCTCTGCCCTAATGAATCTGATTATTCTTCCCCCTCTGCGACAATTTCAATGAGCGTAAGGTTTAAGTATTATCTGTTGACTACTTCTTCCAACCGTCCATTGTATTGGCCTTCCCCCCTCTGCCCCTGTGTGCTTCTTTATGAAATATATATTTATCCCATGTTATCTCCTTTTCCCATTTCTCTTAGTATTATCCTCTTTTTTTTGCCCCTGGTTTTTATATATTTATTTTTGACATATTGTTCTATGTAATTTTTGTCACTGTATCCTCCAAGTAAACATCTTCTAGCTACCCCAATGATAATAACAATTTTTAAGAGTTACCAATATCATCTTTACTAATGGAATACAAATCATTTGAATTTATTTGATCCCTTGAAAAAATTATTTTTTCCTTTCTTAGTTACCTTTTGGTGATTCTCTTGAGTTCTGTGTTTGGGAATCAAATTTTCTATCTAAATCAGGTCTCTTCTTTAGGAATGTTTAGAAGTCTTCTATTTCATTAAATGACATACTTTTTCCTACAAGAATATAGTCAATTTTGCTGGGTAGTTATTCTTGGTTGTAGACCCAGATCCCTTTCCTTTCCAGAAAATTATATTCCACACCTTCTGGTCCTTTAGGGTCAATGCAGTTAGGTCCTGTGTTATTCTAAATATGGCTCTCTGATATCAGAATGGTTTATTTTTAGCAGTTTGTAGTATCTTTTCCTTGGTCTGGAAGGTTCTCAAACTTGGCTTTTTTCCCATTTTCTGAAAATATAATAAATCAACAAAATCCTATTTTAAAACTATGAGATATAAAAAAGAGTAGACTTTTTAAAACAATTCTTCAGAGGGACACAATATTCAGTGTGTTGTGAGATTCAGAACTAAGTAATGTGTCAAAGTCTTGTAGATTCCATTACAAATTTTGAAAAATAAATTATTATAACAAAAGGATATATTGAATATTAAAAGTTTCATAAAGCTATGAAATGTTGTAAGGATTGTTTATCTAAGATGAATGATAAAATTATTTTACTTTGTAATTTACACAGCACTATACCATTGTAAGTTTTAAATTTAGATTTTTTACTAAACAAGAGATTTATGAAGTAATATTGTGGTTGCTGATTTTTAAATATTATGACTTGAGTAAAAATAACTTTTAGCAGTTTTTAGTTACAAAGAGGTAGAAAGAGTGAAAGTATAAAATGTAGATAAAGAGACCAGATTCCTAACAAGCCTACCAGTCCTTTTCTAGTGAGGTCAAGCTCAGCCCCTGGCAGGGGCTTCCTTAAATCCCTATCTCCATGCGGATTTTCCAGTAATCCTCAGCTGGAAATCCTAGTGGTGTCTTCAGTCAGAATTCCACCAACTCACCTTCCTCCAAAGCCAAGGAAGGAATCTCAGCCAATCTCCCTAAATACCAAGAAAGGAATGATCAGCCACTTACTCCAAATGCTAGGTAAGGAATGATCCCTAGACCATGCTGGTCTCTTTTTTTATGCTCCTTTTTCCACTTCACTTCCTGTCACTCCTCCTCTTCACAGAAACTAGTTGCAGTATTTCAGTGTGCCTAATACTGCCAAAGTTGGTGGGCAGTGTCTTTGGAGGTGTGAGTTTACTCTACTAAGTGACTTGTGAACTCTCATACTTAATGGTAAGTAGGGGTACTTTAAGTTCTCCATTTGATTAGTTAAAATAGACAAGGGAAGAGTTAATCCTATCTTCACACCATCATTCTTCCAGTCACCCATGCTTGAAGCTTTGGAGTCATTCCCTCTTCCACTTTCCATTATTTTTCTCTCTCTTCATTTCTTCTGCCTCTTCTCATCATTCTTTTATTCAATCACTTTTCAAATCCTTTAGAGTCTACCTCATAAAAATAGTGTCTTTCACTCATTTAATTTCCATTCCCACAACCATCACCATTGTTCAGATCCTCACCATTACTTCTCACCTACTACAGTATTCTTCTAAGTCATCTTCATACTTCTTTTAGAATGCTCCTTTTTTAAAACTATACTGTACAGAATTGTCAGGGCCTAGTCCTGAAAGTACAACTGAAAAGTATTTGACTAAAAACTTGAATGACCTCATTTTGCCCAAAGAATATATTCCATACTCCTCAGCATAGAAGTCACAATATGATTCCATTTTAGACATCCAATATTTTCTTTCACTACTGTCCTGAGTATATTCTGTACTCTCCATATATTCATGATCTGTGTTTTTTCTTACCTCTCCATTTCTATTCATATAATGGAAAGATCACTCAACTTAAGGTGAGCAGAAATGGCTTCCAGATCTACCTTTTTCCAGTATAGTTGAACAATCTTGGGCAAATACATTTACTTCTTTGAGAGACTCTTTTCTTACCTATAAAATGAAGATGCTAATATTTGTACTTCCTATCAGTCAAGATTGTTAAGAGGAAAGAAATATGTAGAAACTATGGAGTTCAATAGAGAGATGTATGTCATTACTGAAACTATTCAACTCACAACTCTCTGAATTGGGGATATCTTGCTAGAAGCCCAACTCACTAGTATAGAACCCCATGAAGCTTTACATGATACTCTACCTCAATCCCCTAATTAAAAAAAAACCTTATAAGTTAATCTCTCCTTCTAACTCTTAATACAGCTTTGTATGTATTTTTATTATCTTATTATAATATGTTTTATAATGATCATAGCTAATGAATAGGATTAATATAGTGCTTTAAGGTTTTCAAAGCACTTTATATATGTTATTTCATTTATTTCTTTGAATAATCTAGTGAAATAAGTGCTGTTATTATTCCCATTTTATGGAAGAGGAGCTGAGAAAGGTTAAGTGATTTACTAAAGGTCACATGGGCACTAAGTATTAAGCTTTGAACTCAGGTCTTCTTGACTCTATCTCCTCAAAGAGCATTCAATAGTTATAGGGACACCATGGCCAGTCATCCTAGTATGATAATTATTTCTGTACTTGTTTCCCACACCCACTACAATATAAATTCTTTGAGAGAAGGCATTCATCTGTACTATCACACTTCTTCATAGCCCAACATAGTCTTCTGTACTTAGTCAGAATTCAAATTTTCATTGAATTGAAATGCAGTTGAATCATGAAAAAAACAGGTATAACAATAAGACCTAGCCCATTAATACTTACACAATGCCATCCTTTGAGAGCAAGGATTATTTCATTTTCATATTTGCAACCTAATTCTTAGGCAATAGACTGCATAGTAGATACTTAATAAATGCTTATTAACTAATTAATTCTTCAAAATGCTCATCATTTATTTCAGAAACAGCTGGAAAAACATACATGAACTGATACAGGGAAAAATAAGGGGAACCAGGAAAATATTATATACTGTAAGAGTAATATTGTAGAACAATCAAATGTGATAAACTTAGCTGCTAATGGCAATACAATGATCCAGATCAGTTCTGAGGGACTTATGAAAAAGAATGTTATCCACCTCCATAGAAGGAACTGTTGGAGTAAGAATACAGATGAAAGCATAGATTCTATCACTTGTTTATTTGGGTATATGTTTTAGGGTTTGAGTTTTATAAGATTACACACTTCCAAAAATAAATATAGAATCATGTTTGGTGTGATAATATATGTATAACCCAGATTGAATTGCTTGCCTGCTCCAGGAGGGGGGAGGGAAGAAGGGAAGGAGACAATTTGGATTATATAACTTCAGAAAAATCATGTGAAAATTTGTTATAAAAATAATTTTTTTTAATTAAAAATGCTCATCATTTGGAATCAGTCCTTTCAAAAATGATTACAAACATGAACATATTTTAAAAGAATATTGAGGTGTTAAATATTATTATTAACATATAAAATATTAATCATAGCAACCTTGTGAAGTAAGTAGTACAATTGTCATTAGATTATTTTAGAAGTGAAGGAACTAAGGCTCATAATGGTGAAATTGCTTCCCTTATGATCACATAACTAGAAAATGTCAGAGCAAGAATTCAAAGTCAATTTCCTTGACTTCAGGTCCTACGTCTTTTCCACAAAGAGAAACAAAAGCTAGGCAGTTTGCAAGAAGTATATCCATAGCATATTGTCAGAATAGGTTAGAAGAGAGATAATTGGTAATACTTGTAGTAAGATGGGCCACTGAGCTAAGAAAACTCCCACTGATCTGTGAAGCTTGGCAAACAGCTTTTGATAGTTGAAATTGGGCTATTCTTTATCTTAGAGAGTTAGAGAACATAATCCATCAATAATTATGATAATAGGTAAGAGACAGATTCTTGAAATGGTTCAAGGGGAACCAAAATGTACAGCAACACAAGAAACTGGAAAATGTTGCTCTCAGATTGTGTGGCACTAAGGCAAAAAATCTTAAGTTTAACTTCTAACTAAGAAGTCATTCTTAGCCCACAGCAAATTCAAACCATCTTTGGGGATAACAATTGCCTATATAGTACATAGCTGGATCTAATTTATAAGTCACTTAGAAGAAACAAGAAATGGAGGAGGAGGAACATGAATTATAGCAAGAACAATGAAAGACCAGTTGCAACAACTACAGCATAGCCAACTGGATCTCAGCAAGCATCAACTCTTTCCCACCATTAATCATACCTACATCAGAATTATAATGTTTAATTATTTGCAGATATTTGTTACTCCTTGGTCTATAATGTAGAAAAACAATGGTTGCAAGATGGAGAAATTCTGCTCCATTTGATTTCAGCAACATGGTAGGTGGAGTAGAAACAGGCGGTAGAAAGACAGCTGTAGTCATCAGCTCTCAATCAGCTGACTTCACCACAGGTCTATTTTCAGGCTCCCTAAGAAACAGTCTGGAACCTAGACTATACAAACGACATCTGGGACTCTGGTTTATGCTGGGAAAGTCACTTGGTATGACCAATTCCACCCTAAAAATCACTGCAGCAAGAATAATTTGTAAAATATTTAATAGTTTTTCATTTTCTACATTTATTATTCTTTTTATTTTGAATTCTGAATTTTCTCCCTTCCTTCTGCCGCTCCCTAACCCATTGAGAAGGCAAGAAATGTGCTATTAATTATACAAGTGAAATCATACAAAACTTATTATCATACTAGACATGTTGCAGGAAAAAAAATAAAGCAAAAAAATATGCTTCAGTGTATAGTCAGACTCCATCAATTCTCTCTCTGGATGAGGAAGTCCTTCAGAATTGCTTCAATAACTGCACTGATCAGAACATTCAAGTTACAGTTGGTTAGCTTAAAAAATTAATGTTACTATGTACAACATTCTCCTGGTTCTGTTCATCTCACTCTATCTCAGATCATATAAATCTTTCTAGGTTTTTCTGAAACCATCCCATTTATCATTTCTTATAGAACAACAGTATTCCAGAGTACCTGGATTGAAATGAGGAAGACTTATTTTGCTGAATTCAAATCTGTCTTCAGACGTGTTCTATTTATGTGATCTTGGACAAGTAAGTCACTCAGCCTTGTTTGCCTTGGTTTCCTTACTACAAAATGAGCTGGAAAAGAAAATGGCAAACTCCTCCAGTATTTTTTCCAAGGAAACCCCAAATGGTATCATGAAGAGTTGGAAACAACTGAAAAATGAATGAACAACAACATTCCATCACAATCATATGCCACATGTTTAGCCATTTTCCAATTGATGGGCATCTCAAATTCTAAATCTTTGCCATCAAAAAAAGAGTTGCCATTACATTTTGCTACAAATAGGTCTCTTTCCTTTTTCTTTAATCTCTTTGTGATTAAAGACCTGGAAGTGGTATTGTTGGGTTAAGGGCTATGGATAGTTTTATAACCCTTTGGATATAATTCCAAATTATTCTCCGTAATGACTAAATTTCACAACTCCTCCATCAATGTATTAATGTCCTAATTTCCTCACATCCTCTCCAATATTGTTCATGTTGGTATGATACTATATAAATTAACAATTTAGGTAAAATTGTCACTTTTATTATAACGGTTCTGCCTAACTATCAGCAATTAATATTTTTCTAATTATTTTAGATCCTGCTTTATTTGTACAAAAAGTGTTTTGTAAGTGATTACATAGTTCCTGAATTTGTCTTGGCAGGTAGACTCTGAAGTATTTTATGTTGTCTTCAGTTATTTTAAATGCAATTTCTCTTTCTAATTCTCCCTGGTGGATTTTGTTGGCAATATGGAAATATTGATGGTTAATATAGCTTTATTTTGTATCCTGCAACTTTGCAAAAGTTGTTAATCATTGCAATTAGTTATTTTTAGTTGATTCTCTAAGTTTAACATCATCATATCATCTGCAAAGTATGATAATTTTATTTTTTTTATTTCTTATTTCCATGGCTAGCATTTCTCATACAATACTGAATAATGATGGTGAAAATGAACATCTTTGCTTCAACCCTGGTCTTATTGGCAAGGCTTCTAGCTTGCCCCCATAACTTACTCATAGATTTAGATACATATTACTTATCATTTAAGGGAAAGCACAATTTATTACTATCCTTTCTAGTGTTTTTTAATAAGAATGAATGTTATATTTTGTCAAAAGTTGCTTTTGTATTTCTTGAGACTTTCATATGATTTTCTTTGAAAGGAAAGTTCAAGTGTTACACACCACTCCTCCACTTACCATATTCTCCTTCACTGTAAAATCTCTTGCATGCTTCCTATATGTTAGATTATTTTCCCAATTCTTGTTCTCCCTTTCCCTTTATTCCAGTGCATCCTCTTTTTCACCCCTTAAAATTTTGTTTTGGATTATCCCATTAGAGTCAACTTGTCTGTAATTTATCTTGTATATTCCTTTTGATTGCCCTAATAATGATAAAATTTTAATTAGTAATAAATAATCATCTTCCCATATAAGAAGATAAAGAGTTTAAACATATTATATTTATTAAGATTTCTCTTTCAAATTTCTCTTTTTATGCTTCTCTTGAGTCTTGTGTTTAAATTTCAAATTTTCTTTTCAGCTCTGGTCTTTTCATCAGGAATGCTGGAAAGTTCTGTATTTTGTTTAATATCTTTTTTCCCCCTAAAGGAATGTACTCATATTTGATGGATATCTTAACTGAATTCTCTACTACTTTATCTTTCAGAATATCATATTCTAAATGCTCCACTCCTTTAATGTGGAAAATGCTAAATCTAGTGTGATACTGACTGGTTCCATGATATTTTAATTTATTTTTAGCTGTGACAATATATTCTCCTCAATTTGGGAGCTCTGGGATTTGGCTGCAATATTTCTAAGAGTTTTCGTCTGGACATTTCTTTTAGGAGGTGACTAGTAGATTGTTTCAAATTCTATTTTACGTTCTGGTTCCAGGCT
This sequence comes from Gracilinanus agilis, assembly GCF_016433145.1. Classification (NCBI taxonomy): domain Eukaryota; kingdom Metazoa; phylum Chordata; class Mammalia; order Didelphimorphia; family Didelphidae; genus Gracilinanus; species Gracilinanus agilis. Next base: position 598,723,843 of record NC_058131.1, read on the forward strand.
ATCTAGGGCAAATTTTCTTGATCATTTCTTGAAATATATCAATGCTCTTTTTATTTTATTATGGTTTTCAGGTAGTCCAATAAATCTTAAATTATCAATTCTCAATCTGTTTTCCAGGTCAATTGTTTTTCCAATAAGATATTGCATATTTCCAATAAGATATACACATATTGCATATTTTTTTATCCTTTTGGCTTTGTTTTATTGTTTTCGATTGCTTATGGAGTCATTAAGTTCTACTTGTCCAATTCTAATTTTTAAGCAAATATTATCATCAATGAGGTTTTGAACTCTTTTTTTCCATTTTGCCAATTCTTCTGTTAAGTAGTTCTTCTCCTTAGTTAATTTTTGCCTCTTTTTCTATTTTACTAATTTTGCTTTTGAAAGCAGTATTAAATTTTGTTTTGTGCCTTTTCAACAAGTTGTTGACTCTCTTTTTTAATTTTTAAAATTGTTTTTATTTTTTTCATTTTTTCCCATGGTTATATGATTCATACTGTCTCTTTCCCTTCTCTTTTCCCACTCCCTTCCCAGAGTGGACAAGTAATTTCACTGGGTTATACATCCTATTTCCATATTATTCATTTCTATAATAAAATAATCTTTTTAAGACAAAATGAAAAATTATATACCCATATAAGCAAATAATAAATCATATGTTTTCTTCTGGATTTCTACTCCCACAGTTCTTTATCTAGATGTGGATAGCATTCTTTCTCATATGTTGACTCACTTTTATAACTTTCTTGCATCTTTTCCCAATTTTCTCTAGCACTCTTTTTTCCTTCTATTCTCAAGAGAGTAGGGAAAGATAAAACATGTATTTTTATGGCAAATGTAAATTGTAATATGATGAGTGCTTAGGAGAGGTACAAAGCACTATGGGGTTTAGAAGTCAGAAAAATCATTTTTAGTTCTGGGGAGATGAGAATGCTTCCATCAGGGAGTGGTACCTGAACAAATCTTAGATGACTGGGATCTTCTACCACTCTTATTTGATTCCTTAAATCTTTTTTAGATTGTTCCAAGAATCCTTGTTAGGTTGCATCAAATTCTTATTTTTCTTTAAGGCTTTATTTCTAGTTGTTTTCACACTGTTTTCTTCTTCTGAATTTATGTTTTGATATTCTTGTCACCATAATTACTTTTTTATGGTCACCTTCTTTTTTATTGTTTTTACCTTATTTTCCCAGTTTATTTCTTGACTATCAACTATATATTAAAGTTAGGGCTCTGCTCTTTGGTTGGGGTGGGGCATACTCTCCCAAGTTTAAGGGTATTTCTATTTTCAGAACTATTCCTGATAGTTTGTAAGTTTTTGGTGCTTCCAAGGTGGCATGATCCAAAGAAAGATGTGATAATTTCTCTTCGAACCTATGTTCTGGTCTTTACCAATGAAGGAATCTTTTTCCTGTGAAACTAAGTGCTAGTGCTCTTCTAGCTCCTGGAACAATGACCAGGTCCCCTGCCCTCTTTTGGCCAAAAGTATTAGTGCTTCTTCATTCTGCTTTGGAACTGAGACCAGGTCCCCTGCTCAATTGTGAGAGAACACAAACACTCTTCTCTGTCCCAAAGATGTGACCAGAGTCCCTGGATTCACAAGGTCTAATGTTCCACTTTACCCTGGAATTGAGACCCAGAATTGCAGTACAACAGGGTCATTCATCCATTGCAACAAAAAGGTCCCCTGCATTCGTTTTTTGTTTTAAATTGTTTTTCTGACACGTAAAAACAATTAACATTTATTTTTAAAATCTTTGAGTTTCAGATTTTCTCCTTCCCTCTCCCTCTTCTCCTTGAGACAACAAGCAATTTGACATAAACTATACATGTGCAGTCATGCAAAACATATTTCCATATTAGTCATGTTGTGGAAGAAAACACAGACCAAAAAAAAAAAAAGCAAAAAAAAAAAAAAACAAACAACAAACAAATTAAAAAGAGTATGCTTTGATCTGAATTCACACTGCATTAGTTCTTTCTCTGGAAATGAATAACATTTTTCATCTTAAGTCTTTCAAAATTGTCTGGGATCTTTGTATTGCTAATAATAGCTAAGTAATCACAGTTGATTATCATACAATATTGCTGTTACTGAATACAATGTTCTTCTGGTTCTGCTCATTTCATTTTGTGTCAGTTCATGTAAGTCCTCCCAGATTTTTGTTTTTTGTTTTTGTTTTAAGCATCCTGCTCATTGTTTCTTATAGCACGATAATTATAATCTCTTTTTGACTAGTTGTTCAACCCCAATAACATCCCTGAGCTGAGAAGCTGTCAAAGTCACCTCCAAGGCCTGTTGTTGATTTTTTTGCTTCTCCTACTAACTTCTGAAGTTGTCATAGGCAAGAAAAAATGTCTCACTCCAACCTTTTGTTGGCTCTACCACTCCAGAATTCTATTTTAAAATTGTTTGGAAGACAGTGTTAAGAGAGTGCAGATGAGTGTCCTGCTTCTACTCTATTATCTTAACTCTCCTCTCCACCTCCTTCTCCCTAAGAATAAATATTTTCAAACCTGATCAGCAATTTGGAATTCAAAGGGTTTATCAGTACATTATCATCTCTACTATAATTTCTCTTCTCTAGGTAATATGAGTTCAGAGAGGTCAAGAACAAAAGATCAAAAATCCTTTCTTGCTCTCCTCGCCCTCCTTTCAACTTACATCAAATTTTCCACACTGTTTTCACCAAATAGTTTAGAACCAGACCTCAAGGTAAAAATACTACCTAATGTAAGCTTTTTCTTTATCTAACATGTGCCTGTTTTGTTGTAGAAAATTAATTCTGTCTTCACTTCACACACATGAGGAAGCCACTGGAATCTGACATACTCCAATCTTGGAGTATGTCTTGACCGTATCAACTATTTTTCTAAAATCCCATGGACTCTGCCATTAGGTACTAAAGTAGATAGCTTTTCTTTAATTAAACACAAACATACTGGATCACGCCCAGTCTAATCTAACTTGCATTTATTGAGTCCCTACTAAGTATTATAATATCATTTTCTGACAAGAAAATGGAGAGCAAGTTGAGTGACAACCAACAGTTTGGAATTTGAAACCTTGCCCAGATGCCATGAGCCAAGGGCAAAAGACAGTTGCTGCCAACACTATAAAAAGGCACGAGATGAAGCAAACAGGCTCTCAGTTGTGAGAAGGGGACCCCGGGTGGCTGGGTGGGTAGGCCAAGCAACCTGCTCAAGTTACTTGTATCCTGCTTAATTGATTACCACACTATCAACTACTGAATAGAGCTGTGAGATATATACCAATTACCTGATTAACAAGAAGAACATCATCAACCCTCAGGGCATTGGTCAGGTCCAAGGTGCCTGACCTGACCAGAGCCAGAGACAGAGAGGCATCTCTCCAGCCAACTAACACAACCTGATTATCGATTGATCATCCATCTCTAATATCTAAGGTCTAGCATACATTCCCAACACCTCATTCCTCAAACTTGATCCTTCCCCTGAGTTTATGACAATTAAATTCTTAAAGCTCAGAAGGCTGATTTTATCCTAAAGATCAGTTTACTATTCTGGCATCTAAGGGGAAAGGGAATACTTTAGCTAAATCACAGTCAACCAAGTGATCCATTTATCATCAACATTTATCCAATCAACCCTAACATCTATTTATCAATTCAATCCCAGAAGAAGCAGCTAGAGAAGTTGTGTGATTCTATTCACAGTTTCTCACTGGATCACTTAGTTCTGAGAACTTAGGTGGGGACTGGTGTTTGGCTGAGCTGCAATCAGTTGGGTAACTTGTGTTCACTGTCTCAACCTTGGTGTCCACTTGGGCTTCCCATCCTTATACAGCTTAGGTCCTTAAACCACCTGAGGACCTTGGGCCATCTCTCTATCAGGCCCAATCCAGAAGCACCATACTGCCCATAACAGTATAAGTCGTGGTAGGATCTGGTAATAAAACAAAATGAAAAACAGTTCTCTTTAACAATCATAAATTCTATTTTCCACTGCCTCTCCTGTCATTTTTGGGTTTTGCTAAAAAATAATGATAGCTGAGCGTGGTGGTTCATGTCTGTAATCCCTGCTACTGCAAACACTGATGCTGGTGAATCACTTGAGCTCCAGAGTTCTGAAATGCAGTAAATCTAAAGCCAAGTACCCACATTAAGTCTGGCACTAATGTGGTGAGCCTCCAGAGAAGGGGACCACCAGGCTGCCTAAAGAGAGACAAAGAAGCCCAAGAGGGCTATGTAGTGGGCCAGAGCTTCTATTCTGATGAGCCTGGTGTCAGTTTGTGAATAGCTACATTTCTAACTTGAACAAGATAGGAAGGAAAAGGGAAATGGAAGGGGAAAGGAAAGGAAAGGAATGATAGCATGTTGCCTGAATTCTCTAGAAATTAATGTGATTTAACTCCAACTAGACTTTCTCTCTAATGCTTTGTTGTTTTTCCCCTTAGATAAATCCTCATAGCAGCTGCTATTCCAAACTTTACCCATTCTCCTCAGGTCTCCAATTTCATTTTCCTTTAAACTTTCAGTAGATGACCTTGCTTTCCACTTTACTAAGAAGATAAATCCAGTGTAAGGATCCTCATTTTCCCTCATCTCTGCTTCAGAACATTTCTAAATCCTCCTCTCTAACTCAAAAAATCTCCATTTCTTCCCCACAAACTCTCTTCCTTCTTGTCTCAGAGTTCTTTTCTTTTGATAATCTCTCTACCTGTGACCTTGATTCTATTCCTTCTGCCTCCTCTGAGAGCTCAATCCATCAATCATCTCCTTTCTACTTCATCTTCAGAGAACAAATTCAGTGAGATAATGTATGTAAATCTCCTTACAAACCTTAAAGCACTATTTATTATTGTTGTTGTTGTTGTTGTTGTTGTTGTATTTAATCTCTCTGCTTTACTGCAGAAAACTGCAATGGGTTTCTACTGCAGATAGATAGGATAAAGTCCCAACTAATTAAATTTTTGTAGTTTACCTGGTTTGTACCTACTTATCAAACCTTTTCCACTTCAGTTTCACCTTTTTCTTTTGAAATCTCTTGTTTCCTTAAAAACAGCTCAGTTGTTTTTTCTTACACAAGACCTTTCCTCATTCCCACAGTCAATACTCTCTCACTCTTGACATTACTTTGTATTGTTTTATATATAATTTGTGCTTACTTATCTCTGTACATATTGTGCACAGAATAATACAAGCTTCCTGAAGACATGTTATTTTGTTTTTCTATATACCTAGTCATTCCAGACAGTGCTCTATAAATAATAGATGCTTAATAATTGTTTAGGAATTAAATCTAGTTCAATTTTCCTTCTACTTCAACCACACTGGTTTATTAATTCTCCTCAAAATGTGTCCTGATTTTTTTTGCTTTTATTTCTCACAAATGGTATATATTAGAGCGGGAAGAGAGACATCTTAATGCACAGTTGATAGAGTCATCAAGGGTCCAACCATCCCGGAAAACAATTTGGAATTGTATCCTATAGTCACTAACTCAGCAAAATAACTACTAGGTATATACTCCAAAGATGTCAAAAACAGAGGGAAACAGTTCTGCATATATAAATGTAATCTAAATTACTAAAACTTCCCAAAGGTACCTAAAGTGAAGGGGATAATAGGGATACATATAAGCTAAGAACAGTGTAAAGGCATAAATTTCCTAGAGTTCTCAGGTTTCTAGTTCCATTATCCTTGGAGAGATTTCCATCAAGAGTTTTTCATGGGCTTGGAAAGAAAAAGAGAGAAGCTGTCTGATGAACTCTTATCTTTTCTCTGCAAAATGTCTAGAAACAAAATGAATATAATGTGGGCCAAGGAGAGTGGTAAGAATGGGATCACTATGTGAAGCTATCCATATATTTAAAATAGACTAGAAGCAATGACAGTGGGACAGACCAAGAATAAGTTCAAAGTTCTCACTGAACTGGCATATACTGGTTGCTTCTTGGAACATAGACATCATTGTAACTCATGTAAACTCAGGCAAATTCTAATATATAGCAATTCCCCCTTCTTTTCTTCTTCAGTGTCTTGCTAAAGAAACTTCTGCTAACTGAAAATCATCCAATTCCTTTAATTTTCATCCTCTTCCCTTTTCCCACTGACCAGATAGGTGTCAGAGGGATTGGAAAAAGCCCTAACTATAATGACTGCAAACTGTTATTTGAAAGTCATATGTTAATGTTCATTTAAGTATGCTGTTATCTCATTATTTTAATAAATCACCATATGAATATTGAAAGTTAATTGTTGAGACATTTTAATCTAAGGCAAAGTGCTGTGATTCAAGGAGATCCATATTGTAAATGAATGGTTGTTAACTTAGGAAAAACAGATACTGTATTTTTGCTAATTTGGAGGTATATTCCAGGTATTGATCCTAGAACTGGTGAGTCACAGGTAGGCTTAGAAGAGAGTGGCTTTGTGAGAAAGCAGATTAATTAGTGTACTATCTAGCATTCAAGCAACATTCTGTATCCCTCTTAGCTGACTTAGTAATTGATCACTTGACAATATGCTACTCTTTATAATAGCAGAAAGTAGTAGAACAAGCCACGGGTTGGTAAATTCACTTCAATTTATACTGTCACTACTCTAAAGGCACACCAATCTGCCACACATTTTCATAATATTCATAACCCCGCAGCATATTTCATAGTATTAAAGAATTTAAAGGAAAATGGGTACCTATGGAGGAATTGCTCTCATTCTTATTACATCAATGTTATGAAAAATCATTTCACTTTAAGAAATTACAAATAATGAGGAATTCAATGAAAGTTGAGAAAATCTGTATGAACTGATGCAGACCAACCCAATAAGAGAAATTATAGGGCGAAAACTTTCATTTTAGCCAATTTTGAGAAAATTGTGAAGGGCATACTAAGAAAGATTATTAAGTGCTCAAAGGTTCACATCAGTCAGGTTATTACTCACAGACATGATGTATGCAGTACCCCAGCCTTCCCGTCAGTCCCAAGAGAAAACATAGGGAAAATCTCAAGGGGGGTGGAGGGGTGGGAAGTACAGTGGGTTGCCTTCTAATCAATGGTCTAGAACTATGACTTTCTAGCTTTATATATGATAGTCATTGCTAGGCAAATTCACAGAGATCAGGAAGGAGAGGAAACTCAAGGGCAGTAAATCAGATTTTGTTCCGGACTGAAACCTTCACCCACTTATAGATCACAAGGGCATTGTTATTGGGAAAGCTTGCTAACCTTGCATGGGTGTATAAAATAACTTTAAAAACTGATTATGATCAAGAGAGCCTTTCATTACTTGCCTAAATGAAGCCGACTAAACCGTTTTTGGAATGCATAGTAACTTTTTGGTAGATAAGTGGGTCAGTCAGTGAGCAAAAATGTAGTCACCATTCTCAGCTATAGCCAAGTAATATGCCAGTCCTCACACCAATAGTCCTAGAAAAACTGAGAAACAATTTGACAGAAATTAGAATTAGATGAACATTTTACACCATAAACCCAAATAACCTAAAAAAGACTATGGAGACTGAATGTAAATTGTCACAGCATTAAAAAGAAAAACTAAATTAGAAGAGAATAAAATCAGGTACTTTTCACAATTGTGGATAAGAGATTTATTATCCAAAATGAAAAAAAGAGGGTTTTAAAAATTTATTTGTTTTTCTCCAGGCTTGTGATTATATCAGTATAAGAATATCCAACACATGAAATTCCCTCTGCCAATGCAGATGGCCAGATATTCTTTAATTTGTAATCATAGTTAGTTGCCTAGAGAGGTTAAATGAATTGTTCAACACAGTCACCATATTTCATAGATACGTTGAACTAAAAGTTGTCATGACTCTGAAGCCCATCTTATATGACCTTTTAAGAGGTGATCATAAAAGACAAAGTAGAAGTTTTGACCATATGAAATCTAAAAAAGCTTATGCATCAATAAAATCAATGCTAATAGAATTAGAAGAGAAACTATTAAGTAAGAAAATTTGCACATTGAATATCACTAATAACCATCTGGTATCTAAAATATATAGGAAATTGACACAAATATATAAGACCAATAGAAATTTTCCAATAAATAAATAGTCAGAGGATATTTCTAAATGTTTTTTTTAAAATTGAAAAATTATAAATGACCCCAAAATATTATCTAAATCACTAAGAAAAATGAAAAGTAAATTAGTTTTTAGCTGAGATGTCATCTCACACAGAGCAAGTTGACAAAAATAATTAAGAATCAATACTGAAAAATTTATGTGGAAATGGGTATATTGCCATACTATTGGTAGAACTATGAAGTGATTGAACAATATTCTAAGTCAGTTTGGAATTATTCAAGGAAAAATGACTAAACTATTCATAGCTTTCAAGCCAATGATCCCATTGCTGAGCATACATTCCAAAGAAGAAAATCAGAAACAAAGTTCTATACATACCCAAATATTCATATTCACAACATGTTTTATGGTGGCAAATAACTGGAAACAACATGGTTACCCTCCAATTGAGAAAAGACCAATAAAAACAATGGTAAAAGAAAGTAATGGAACATTATTGTGTTATAAGTAATTACTTTTGTTAAGGAACTCAGAAACAATGAAGACTTTTATGAATTGATGTAGAAAATTAAGAAAACCCAAGAGATAATATACAGTGACAAAAATGTAAATGAAAAGTTTATTAAAGGAAAGTTAAAATAGGGATAAAAAAAATCCAAAAAAGTGAAACTCTAGAAGAACAGAATACCTTCCTCCTCATGTAAGAGAAAAAGATGAGGACAGGAGGATTTCTTGAACAGGATATAATATATTGCAGATTCTGGTTCTATATCTCCAGGTTCTTGATTAAGTGTCTTTCTTCATTGCCAAGGAGAGTTCAAACTAGTGAGTGTGTATAAAATAACAAGAAGGAAGGAAGGAAGAAGAGAGGGAGGGAGAAACAAAAGGAAGGACCTCAGACTTTCTCCTCTACTACTTAGAAAACTACTCAATATTTTTGTTGGATTGAATTGTGGAAATAAAAATGATATCCCAGTACACATATTCATATTTCTCCCAAATAAAGATTATATTCTAGCTGTATTGGTATTATCTGATTTTTAGGTTGAAAGAAACACTCGAGATCATCTTGTATGATTCCCTTATTTTACAGCTGAAGAAATTGAGACTCAGAGAAGTTAAATGAATAGCCCAAGGTTGAAAATTAATCTTTGATGAGGAAATAACAATTGAAAAACTTATATATGTTTAGTGTTCTATACCAAAAATCTTTAAGAAAGGTCTTATGCCTTTATTACAGCTCTTGTTCTATGAAAGGGTGTCTGCTATGCCTTGTTCCCTTGTGTGAAATGCAAGGTTATGAAGTGCAAATTCACTTTAATAGCTCTCATGAGGCAAAAGTCTTAACTTAATCTGTTTTTGAAGGCTAACAAGAAATGCAATACAGGAATTTGCTAACTGTTCTTCCCTCATTGTAGACATTAGCCAAATTTCAAGCTTTCGTCATTTATATCTCTACATGAGTGAGGGTAAATGGGATGAAAAAGCTCCCTTAAGGCAATTATGGGAAGCCAATTACATTTGCCATTTAAATTCCCCTGGAACAAAAACATGCAAGTGAATTATGGGGAGTTTTCTAGACTAATCTCTGCTGGGTGGATGGAATGACCTAAAGATGGACTATTTTCCATCTTTTCCTCACAACACTCTAAGAAAGAACTTTCTTATCCAGCCCAATAAAAAGCAGCATCATTCTTTCCCTTGACTGAGATCCTTCCTCTCCTTCTGTTCCCTTTGGTTCTTAATCAAAAAAATAAATTATACATTTCTCAGGCCCAGCCCAAACACAGGAGATAATCCAGAGAATCTATTGAGAATTCCAGGAGTAAGTTGGGTTTTTTTGGTTTGGTTTTGTGTGTGTGTATGTGTGTGTATGTGTTTTTTTTCCTTATGATTTCAGCCAATCTATCAGTAGAATGGCCTGTGGTCCCCCACCTCCATGACTCCCAAACCAATAGGGATGTGTCAGTGGAGTCATAAGCCAAGATTCTAGAACCCTTCTCTTTCTCTGGGATCTGGCTGAACCCCTCCCATTCCATACAAGGCCCAGAAATGGTCTAAACTCTGGAAAGGGTGTGCCCACCCCTAGGCTGAAATCACAAGAGGATTTTGGTGGTGTTGAGATAAGTATGAACAGCTTCTTGTTTTTATGAGAGAACCTTGGATACCAGTCTTTCCTGTTTGGACAAAAAGGAATGAAATAGTTCAGGAAACAAAGCTCATGTTACCCAGTTGCAGAGAGCAAGCCGCCAAAGTCTGGGGAATTCACATTTAGTTCCAAAGGGTCTGAACCTATATTGAAAAAAACAAAATGGGTCTTGAGTCTCCAGGAGGGATTCAAAATCCTAGGAATCTCAGTTACTTTATTAAGTTCCAAAAATCTTTATAAGAAACTTTCTTGCCCACTTTAGCCCTTGGTTCTCATTTATTTTTAACCCAATACAATAATATTTTTTAATCAGGAGAATAGATATCTAGTGCAGGGCAGAGGCTATATAGGAAAGAAGCCTCTGCCACTTCTTGTTCATTTTAAAGTCATATCCGACCTTCATGACTCCAACGTTTTCTTGACAAAGATACGAGTGGTTTGCCATTTTATTCTCCAGTACATTTTGCAGATGAGGAAACTGAGACAATCAGGATTGAGTAACTTGCCCAGATTCATACAGTTAGTGTCTGAGATCATATTTGAAATCTTAAAGAGGAATCTTCCTGATTCCAAGCCCACCAGTGCACCATCTACCTGCCCCTCCTCTGCCACTTAAAACAGCGTACTTATTTAAGTTACAATCCTTTTGGATCTCAATTTCCTAATCTGTAAAATGAGAGAGCTAGATTGGATGGACTCTTTAGCCCCTTCTTGCTCTAAATCTATATAATCTTATGTATCCATTTTCTACTTTCACTTAGCTGTCAACAAGGTTCCCAGAGTCTGTGTATTTTTCCAGGTTTCAAGTCCCCTCTCTAACCTGAATTGATAGGTTAAGCACCTGAAAACACTCAGAGGAAAGTGGCTAAATGAGTGCTAAGTATTCTCTCTCTTACTTTCAACAAAGCTCCCCAAACTGACCATTGGCAGCCTTTAACTCCATTCCTTCTAAATAATTCCTCTTTTTCCTATACCCTGGACTACTGCATAGATTCCACTTGTATTTTGAGTTGAAATGTCAACACCAAGAGAAGGGGGAGACTCTAATTACCACTCTTTAATTTATAGTTCTTGAACTGGTTGCTGCCTAATTGGTCTCTGGTGTTCAAATTCCAGTTGGAAAGTGTGTGAGATGAGGTTTCATTTAGCCATTGCAGAAATCATGAGGTATGGGCGGGGGTGGCAAGCCTGTTCTGCTGAAGAAAAGAAAGCTATACCCATGCCTCAAGATTTCTGTTTCTATCCTTCTTGATTCTTCCCCTACCCCACATATATTTTGGAAACCATTTTGAATACTGTTGATAAAATATACTTTTCTGTCTGTGGTTTGACTCATTGTACAAATCAAGAAGGAGCCAGAGATTTGTACCAGGAACTAAAAATCTCAGTACCTGACTTCAACCAGATCCCCAAGTTTTCCCCTTCCTCACTCTGGGGGTGGAGGAAGAGGAGGGGAAGGAAGCAGCAGCACTCAGAGGAATGAAGAGGAGTTGGGCTTTAATGACACTGGTGGGGCATCTGTCTGATTTATCCATCCCTAAGAACAGATCCACTGTTTTCGCTGATTTCTTTCTAATCAGAAGCTAGATTTTCTTGGACTCTGAAAACAATTCTTTTGCCTGGGGCAAATATTGCATCAAATGTCTTATTGACAGATATTACCTATGCTGCTTAATTAAATCCTCTGTCAATTCAGCTCCCTCTCATTCTTTTTCTCCTATACATGTTATGGCACATTGGGAAGTCGTTTAAAACAAAAGGTCTAATAATTACCAAATTCAAAATGTGAATCTCAAGAAGCAAATGGAATGAGTAAGTACGGGATGCATAACTCTGCTTGGGATGATCCTTCCCATCAGTCTAAGAAGCGATGGTATCTCTATGCCCTGTCATTAAGCTGGTTTCAGGAATATATGTGTGGGCACAAAATAGAGAAGTTGGATGCCCTTCCAGCGCCTCTTAAATTAGGTTGCATGTTGTAGCTTCATTATTGCATTTCAGTATTAAATATCATGTATTATTCAGGAATGTGATATCATCCATGTTAAAAATGTACTGTACAAAAATATATCCTCAAAATAAATGCATTGTTTTTCTTTTGCTGAACCTTAGCATTATCTTTACCATTGTCCCCATTCATCAGGATGGCTGTTTGAAAGTTGACTGAAACTTAAACCTTTTTAACTAGGCAACTCCTACTCTTTCTAAGCCCAACTTTTTTTTTTATTTCTTATTAATTCCCCTATTTCAGCTTCTCTCTCTTCTATTTTTTTGCCCTTTCTTCCTTAGTTTTTCCCCTTTCCTCACTTTCTTCCTGCATATCAGCCCTTATCTGCCTCTTTAGTTGACACTCTGACTTCATTAGGATTCCTAGACATACAAGACAAACACTACATTCAAGACCACTCCAACATCTATCCCCAGATGGCAGGGCTGTTGTCTAACAAGTGTGGCTCTTAAAGGCAGCAGCCCAGCAACAACAGCTGTGGGTTCATATGCATTCCAGATCTTCCTACCAAGGGGAAAATCACTTCTACTAGTCCTCTCCAGTGCCACCCCACTTGAACACCTCCCTATCAGAGGAGGAAAAAATAAAAATAAAATAAAATAAACCCTAAACCCTCCATCCAAGATGTTGAAGTGCCTTGTGATAGAATTGACTATAGTCATAAATATTTTAAGGCTGGAGAAGGACTCTTTAAGATTGAAAAAGCTGTAAGATGAAAGATGTTATCTTGTCTGAGTTCAAACATACCAGAGCAAACAGAGATGCTGGCACCCCGCTACTTCCTCCCTCAGGGTTCCTCAAAATGCTGGTGCTGAGTACATAATACACATCAGGAATCGAACTCAACCCCACAAAGCCTGGAACAAGGAGCTGAGATCTTGCTTTTTATAAATCTCATTACATATCCATTACATTGAGCTTTGAGGAAGGGTGTCACGTCATCAAGGGCGTCCTTGTCCTTCTGAGTGTAGGATTATGTTCTGAGTAATAAACCAGATTTGGGGAGGGATGGAGAAGAGTGCTGGAGAGGTGAGTCTGCAACTATGAGGCTCTTGGGAATTTGGATTGCTGGGCTTTCTCACCTGACGAGCTAGCAAAGAAAATTGAAGAGGAGAGGGGTAGGAGAGAGTGGAATCTAGAGGACAGAGATTAAGGTTATTAGGAAGAAGTAGATAAAAGTGTGGAGATCTGAATTTTCTTGTTTCTAGAAATCCTATTTCCTTTTCTCAGTACTAAAGATCAAAGACTGCATCTCAATTTAGATTCCTACAAAACAATTCCAGCATATCTCCCCTCCCTCCAACCTCTTTACAACCTACTAAACCCTAGCTTCTAGAAGTTAAAAGTATCTTTGGCTCTGAATTTCCTTAAGGAGAAATCATACTGTGTGCAGGTATATGTGAGTATATATACATATACACTAAAAACAAACAATCTTAACTAATAACAAATTAACAAATAAATCTGTGCTCATCTTGTGGGTCTGCTACAGGAAATTAAATGAAAAAAATCTTTCCCCCTTAATCACCACTTATCTGAGGGGATAAAAAGAAGGGAGAAAAAAACCACTCAGAAACTAATTTTCCTACTGAGAAATTTTGAAGGGCCTTGTTTAAAAATTCAAATGGAGATCACTCTCATTGAGATGATGGTTTGTTGTGTGTGCGTGGTTGTTTTGTTTTTTTTTTTTTTTGGAAGAAAAATCTACTTTTATATTAATCTGGAAATACTTATTGCTAAAGAAAATAATTTTTATTTACTTTTTTCATGTTTCATTTCACTGGTTATGTTACAAGGACTTTAGTCTTAGAGTTAGAAGACATGGTTTCAATCCTAACCTTTTTACTTACTAGTTACAGAATACTGGAAAAGTCATCCATCTTTCAGGATGCCTCATGTGTAAACTGAGGTAGTTGAATTAGATGATCTCCAAGATTCCTTACAACTCTACTATTCTATGAGTGAACATTCTTCAGTCTTCCTTTTCTCTCCTTCTTTTCCCTGTCCTGCTTTCATAGAAAGCAGAGCCTTGACCAAGGCAGACATTATGGACTAACTTAAATTCTCAGTTTTGTTTTTGGCCCCAGTCAGGAAAGTTAGAGTGGGGAACAATGGTCAGCATGGGAGACTGTTAGGTTCTCACTGAGTCAGTTAACTCTCTCTCTCTTTTAAGAACCATAGATTAGAACAGACATTCTTAGAATCATAGTGAAAAGGGAACTTTAGGATCCATTTGCTTCTGCACTTTCACTAGGTTGATAGATACTTTACTAAATATATTATTGGGCACCTGGTATGTGCCTGGCATTGTGCTAAACCCAGAAACAGAAACACAAGTTAGAAAGATGGGTCCTGCCACCAAGAAGTTTACATTCTAAAGGGAAAAGAAAAAAGAGGGCTGGGAAGGAGTTGGGGAAGGGCAACTGAACGGGTTGGAGATGTCTGAGAAAATACTGAAGCTTGAACTGGACAAGATAAGGTGAAAGGTGGCCTATAAGAGCCCATGGAGTTTCCAGGGACAAAATCCAGTTTGGGGATTGAAAGGAGCAGAAATGACCCAAATGAAATCTAGGGCAAAGTAGAGACGTCCCAGAAGTGAGATGAGAAAACTCCAGTTCTGAGAGCTACCCAGGACTACACAGCCATGTAGAGACAGAGCAGAGAACCCAGGTGTTCTGTCTTCTAGGCCAGACCTCTCTCCAGTACAACAGGCTTCCCCCCTGTTTGAATCTGGCCCAAGTCAGCAGGGTTGGGTGGAAATTCTTTCCCCTGCAACAGCTGTGTGAAATGAGTTGGTGGGTGCAGATACATTATGGCTGGCAGGTGGCCACAGCCCAAGGGCGCACCATGGCAATCCAGGGGGCTTATTCCCAAGTCCTTTAAAAGCACTTCAGTAAAATGGTAACACAGGAAATAGTCTTTGAGGAAGCAGTTGTAGCCAAGTTTCTGTGCTATTCCTCCTGTTGGCTTTGTCTGAAGACCATAGTGTGAAAGGGGGATGTAAGCCACTTGGGAGTTAATTTGCTCCTGTTGCTCATGCACCAAAGCTGAAAAACCCCAGATCTCCTCCATCCTCCTTGAGGGCTGTGATTTCCCAGGCAAAGATCTAGGGGGGAGTTAGGCGGAGTGACTGTATGTTGAAGGAAAGGGAGGAAGAAACAGCTAATGCAGCTGATTAGACCCCAGCAGGTGGCCTATATCTAATCAGTGGTAAAACAGGGCAAAAGAGGGCATCTTTCCTGACTGCTGATAGGAGTGGTATTTCTGTTATGAAGTTAGAAGTTTATGTATTACATCCCCTACACTATATACGTGTGGGAGAATAGAAGAGGGAATGGGGCAGAGGCAAGAGAATGGATCAGAAAGAGGAACTGAGGAACAACCAAGTGAAATATCTTACTCAAAGACACAATTGAGGATCCAGGAGGGTGGAAGAATATAATCATGGTCATAACTAGAATTCTGAGTCTCATTTTCCTTAGCTACATAATAAAGTCTTAGGCTAAAGATCTTAATATTTAAAGGTAGAAGAGTTTTAGAGATGATGTAGTCTGAACCCCTCATTTACAAAGGAAGAGATAGTAAAGAGCCAAAGGGGAAGTGATTTGCCCAAGATTACAAAAGCTGATGCATAGAATCTTAGTTCTGGAGGGGACCTCTAGGACAATCCAGATCACTTATTCATGAATAAGAATCTGCTCTGAAAAATCATCTAGGCTTCATTTGAAGACCTCCAGTGCCTTCTGAAATAAACAATTTCACTCTCTGCAAACATCTAAATTGCTTCTCATTCTTCCTCTCACTCCAAAATAAATAAATTAATTAATTAATCTGATTCAGGTTCTAGATGATAGTCTTTCTAAACTTAAGAGTAATCGTGTTCCCCCTAAGTCTTTTTCTACCCAGGTTAAACAAGCCCAATTCCTTAAAGCAGATCAACTCATTAAGGAAGTAAAAGAAATTTGAACCTGGATTAGACTTCCAGTCCATTCTTCTTCCCATGAGACTATGCTCCTTTCCTAAATAATCCTTAAGGTTCCTCCCAATTATAAAATTCTATGATGCTCTGTCTATTTGACAAATAGATTAAAGAAATCTGGCAGTACATTTGGGTGACTAAAAGACTTCCAAAATTCTTTCAGCACAAATACTCAGAAACTGACTCCTGCCCCTGGCTTGGTCACATGTGCCATTACAAATCAGAAGTTGAAAGGGCTATAAAGCAAGACATTAATAGGGGCCTTAGAGCAATGTAAAATGGGCAAAAAAACCAGCCTAGAACCAGGACCACATGCTTTGTCTTTCTCTTTGAAGTATAGTAAGTTGCTGATTAAGCTACCTAAACCAGCAAATGTTTGGTTTCATTGCCAAGCAGAAAGAAATGGCAGCCAAGGGTAACACGGGTTTATACTATAAACTCATTTGTAAAATTTTACAGAGGAAGATGGTGGAAGGTTATGGGTAGTAGAATGTCATAAAACAGTAAGAAGCAATAGAGGGAAAAATGAGTTTACAGAAAGCTTGGCAAGAGATCTGAGAAATCCAGATCATCCTGGGAACATTTAAAGATGAAACTAGATTAAAAACTGGGAAAGATCAAGATCACTAAAGCAAACTCTCTTTACCATTAAAGATGGTGGACCTACCACATTTGTACTCCAAAATCACAATACTACACAATATTACTTGAAAAAGTAGAAATGACACTAAAGATAGAAGCCTGCATCAAATACATTTGGGAAAAATCCAGGGGCCAACACAATTTTGAGGGCATTGAAGAACTGGATTTTATCAAATTCCTGGGAGAAAAAAATCATAGGTGTTGTCACTACCAAAAAAAGAAGGCAACAGAGAAATTATCAATAGATACAAACTCACATGCCTACTCTCACAGCTCTACAAGAATTTTATGAGTATGAAAATAATCTATACACATATTGAGGGTGCCCTTGATGAAAGTTTGAAAAAAGGAACAGACAGGCTTTTGCAAGTGATATTCTAAAACAGACAGCATCTTTAAAGTCACATAATTCATTGAAGGATGCAAAGAATACAAAATATCTCTACAACTATTGTTTGTTGAGTGCAAAAAATCATTTGCTTTGGTAAAATACAATGCCATTTTC
Organism: Gracilinanus agilis; assembly: GCF_016433145.1. Lineage (NCBI taxonomy): Eukaryota > Metazoa > Chordata > Mammalia > Didelphimorphia > Didelphidae > Gracilinanus > Gracilinanus agilis. Next base: position 598,741,163 of record NC_058131.1, read on the forward strand.
AAGACTCTTCTCCAAGAAATTGTTTCCTCTACATATGTTAAAATCATTGAAAATTCCCCAAAATATACAACAATAGAAATGATTTTGTTGTATGATTCTCTGATTACACATTTCACAACAAGAAACCAGCCATATGCTCTTGAAAGATATTTATTACTATCATGGAAAACATCTAAAGCTGAGTCCAAATGGAAGAGGGATTCTCTATAAGCAGTAAGGTTCTTCACATGCTTCTGTTTGTGGGTGATGTTAGTCTAATACCATCAAGTCCAGTATCGTTGCAAAACTTCCTAAATAAGAGCCATAATCATTTCAACCTAACTATCCACAGAGGACAATAATAAGTATAAGGAATAACTAATGCCATATTTAAAATACACAGTTGGATAGATAGCTATTTTACCCATGCATGTATCTTGGGCAGATAAACTAGAGAGAAAAATATGGTAAGAGAGTAAATAAATGTAGGAAAGTGGGACAGATAACATTTGAATCCCTTCATTATGCTTTCAGTGACTGTAAGTTTCTATTCCAAATAAAGGACCACCTTTTAAATGTCAATATTTTTCAGTGGTGCTACATGTTTTCAAATCATATATGGTTTCCATTGCTCTCTCAACTGCTCTCCGGATTTGCCCTATCATTCAAGAAACTTCTTCATCCAGGAAGCTTACGCCATCCCTGGAATTTACACACTGGAAGTATCCTCAACTCCTGGAGCCTCATCCTCTGCTAAGACAGTTCTCAGAACCTCTTTTTAAAGAAGGTGCCCAAACCAGCCATATCTTCCTTCATCTGGAAGCTACACTCAAAATTCTCTCTATCATGTTCTTTGCTAGGTAGTTTCATGTCCCTCCCTCACCACATTTTTCATTTTTTATCTTTCTCAATTAAAGCTCCTTGACAGTAATAACTGACAGAAACACAGTATAAAGTCTGCCTGAATTCCCTAAAATACAAACTACCAGAATTACTTTCTGTTTCCCTTTGCTTTCATATAAAGTCAATCTTTGTGCTCACATATAAAATCTATCCACTTTACTAGAATGCATGGCTCAGTACAGATACCATATTGGTTGAAAATTGTCATCTTTTCAATCTAAGCAACTAAGAACCCAACTCCTACTTCTTTCCTGTCCTCAAAAGTGAAGGTAAATCAGAAGCGAAATTGGTTATATAGCAAGATAGTCACATGATTAATTAACCAATCATTTTTACCTGGCATTTTACGGTACTAACCACTAGAAATATAAAAAGAAAGAATTAAAAAAAATTCTCAGAAAGTTCTAAACAATTTGAAAAAGTGATTTTTTTTCATTCTTACACCTTCTCTTCCAGAGGTCACCTCTTTGCCTTGCTTTCTCTCTTTTTTTACATAGTTGTAATAAATTTGCATTTATTTCTAATTCTGATGATCTCACATTGTATCACTTCATCTTTTATTTTTTCAACATTTTCTTTTATTCTTTATAAAATTGCACTACCATAATATTCCATTACAAATAGATCCTTTTTGTTTTCTTGTATTGTTTTGGTTGATAAAACAGAAATTTTTGGTTTTATAGGTATGATCAGTTTTGTAACTCATTGAATATTTCTCTCTAAAATGATTGCACCAGTCAAGTTGTATCAACAATGTATAATCATGCCTGTTTCCCTATGGTCTCACTAGCACTGAGTTCAATAATTTTTGTCATTTAAATAATTATAAATTGGTATTTTAAGGTTGTTTTGATTTGATATTATAGATTGGAGAATCTTTTTACTTGGTTATCATTTATATTTCTTCACTTGTAAATTGTCTGTACATACTTGTTGACCACAGTTCCAAAAGAGTATTTATTTTAGTCTTATAGCTATACATTAGCTTCTAACAGATTCTAGACATTGCACCTTATCTTATATATTTACTCAGCTATTTTTCCTATTCTGTTTCTTTTCATTTCAGAGATATTACTTTTGGTTGTGCAAAGATCATTTTAAGGCCTTCCAAAGTTATGAAGTAGATGAAAAAATAATAGCCAAAAACCAGAACTAGAGGGCTCCTCTTCCCCTGTGAAATGCAGCAAGTGGCTGATTTAACATTTTTTCCCTCTGCGTGTAAATTTCCTAAACAGTTGACCTAATGAGTTCTTACCATGATCAGATAGCCCAGGACAACAGAATAATCCTTTTAATAGGATTATAGGCTGTGCTAAAGTAGACTCAGAGCATTTATGCTCTGCATGGTAATACATGTTCTAAGAAATTATCAAAGAAGGGGGAAAAAAGTTAAACTGGTAGGCTTCCTGGGTAGTTATAGTCTCTGAAACTGCTGATGGTTTCTTCCTCTCCCATTGTGATCTTTATGCTGTGCATGAGGAGATAATAAGTGCCAAGCAAAGAAGTAAACATTAGGGGGGCTCTAGGGATTGATCAGCATAGGTATGGTGTGTTTATTCATTCAATAAACATTTATTAAGCACCTGCTATATGCAGGAATTTATGTAAGACACTGAGAGGATAATAAAGGGTAGAATATTCTTAATGCCATAGGAGAGACACAAGCTTAACTTTGTAGGTTAAGAAAAGTGATTCAGAAAAGACTTTTATAAGGAAAATGGCTCTTTAAATGAGCCTGAAAGTGTAGATAAAATTCTGAACTATAGTAATGAGGTGGAGGGTATGTCAGGAAGCAAAAACAATCTCCTAACAGGGCCAAATAAGGCAAAGGCAGACTAATGATCTGGTGAAATAATGGAAAATAATGTTAGAAAGATATGTTGTAAACAGATTTGAGGAGTCTGAATGGCAAATTTAGGGTTTCAAAATTACTGGGTGTAAAATTGAGAGATGATAAAGGTTTTCAAGCAAAGTGATGACTTTATCAGGTATGTTATGAGATGATTAATCTGGCAATGACTGGTCAGAAGTATTGGGAGTGATCACGTTTGTTTCTAGACCAAAGGAGGCTTACTGAAGAATTAGATTAGCCATGAAAGCCTAGAAAATAATAGATCCACCTATTTAGTGTACTTAAGGAAAAACCAAAAGGAAATTCCCTAAGACATAAATGGAAGCATCCAAGGGAGCACAAGGCAGTCCCTTTACATTATGTGATAATTGGATCAAGTCTACACTGCCCATCTTTAGATTTAATCACCAAAAGTAAGAACACCTCTAATTCTGGGAGGTCCATAACCCACATGTGCTAGAGTGGGTGACGAATCAGAATCAACTGACTGCCCCCTAGACAGTACTATGAGAATTGTCTATTGTGATTGGACACACAAATTAGGAGGGAGGTACAGGAAGTGACACGTAAGTGACCCCTTTAAAAGGAGAAGGTCCTCAGTCAGCTAAAGTCTTTGGTGAAGAGCGCTGCTAATGAAGGAGCTCTTCTGGTTCATGGAGGAGTGTTGGAACTCTGAGACCCCAGTGAGACTGCTTTAAATATCTTCTTTGAATTCCATGTGGTGAGTTAAAGACTGACTGAATCTTCCTGAACTTCTCTTAAGAAATTCCTTTTAGTAGATTCTGTGAATGAAGTTTGCTCCATTCATCTCCTGGCCTCTGGCCCTCTAACTCTTGGCTGAGGGTTAAGATCTACCTAGATTAATTAGAGGATCGTAATAATTACCGACTGGGTTAGATTCTCATTTCCCTATTTCCTCTCTCTTTTCTTAATTGTAAATAAACTTCCATAAAAGTCAATTTTGACTTGAGATTATTCTTAATTGAGGATTGATAATAGTTCAATCCTCTGGCAACCATCTTTTAATATATTGAACCCATAAAAACCCTTGTTCCCCCTTACAATTAGGACCAGGAGTGATCCCTTCAGACTAGGGAAAAACACTAGCATCTTCCACCTGAAGTTGAAAGATCCCAAAATAGAACTGGGAAGGTACAGGGAAGGTACATATTGAAAGATTTCACAAAGGATCAATGGTTATGACGAATGTTTGACAACCGGTCCTCTGAAAATATACAACATACTTATAAATTCAACCTTTTATTATTAACATTGTCTCTATTACTTCTTTAAGTCTAAACAATCTTCATCAACAGAAGGCAAAGAAAGATCTGATTTGTAGTGTTTCCTAAGGTGTAAAGGTTCACACTGAAAATTTAACAGTTGATACTTGGGAGCCAGTAAAAGGACTCCTGCCATGAAGTCGCAGACTTGCTTTTTTGTTTTGTTTTTGTTTTTTTCTTTTTAAGATGTTATTTTCTTTTTGTATTACATTCATTTATTTTTCTCATTTTTCTTCAACCTATTTTATTGATTTTTAAATTCCTTTTTGACTCTGTCCAGTGCCTGAGACCAATTCCCATTTTTTTTAAAGTTTTGCATGTGATTGTTGGGCTCTCACCATTCCCTCCTGATTATGAGCCTTGCTTGATGTCTCCATAGACATTTTCTAAAGTTAGGTGATTCTTATGCTGTTTTCTCATTTTCCCAGGGTATTTTTGCCTGTAGTACTGGGAGTTATAAAAGCTATTGATGGCACCACAGTGCAGACTTGAAGGGATCAAGTGCTATGAACTTCAAGGCCTCACTGTAAGCCAGTACCAGGGCTTGAGACTTCAAGAGTTTGGGATGTGGTGTGCTCTATTGTTGGTGAAGGCAGGATTCTGAGATCCCAAAGATTGCCTATACCCAGGCTCAGAACCTGGCACAGTAGGTGGGGGGAGGGGTAGTCAACCAGCAGCCTCTATGTGCAATTTTACTTCCAGTTCTCCCTTATCCCTTGAAAATCAACTCTCCCTCCTATTGAAAACACTAGAAAGTATAGGAATAGAAGGATATTTCATAAAAATAATAAACAGTATATATCTAAAACCATCAACAAGTATCATATGCAATGGGGATAAATTAGAAGCATTCCTAATAAGATCAGGAGTGAAACAAAGATGCCCATTGTCATCTCTATTATTTAACATTGTACTAGAAACACTTGCAGTAGCAATAAGAGAAGAAAAAGAAATTGAAGGTATTAAAATAGGCAATGAGGAGACTAAGCGGTCACTCTTTGCAGATGATATGATGGTCTACTTAAAAAAATCCTAGAGAATCAACTAAAAGGCTAGTGGAAATAATCAAGAACTTTAGCAACGTGGCAGGATACAAAATAAATGCACATAAATCTTCAGCATTTCTATAAATTTCCAACACATCTCAGCAGCAAGAATTAGAAAGAGAAATACCGTTTAAAATCACTTTAGACAACATAAAATACTTAGGAATCTATCTACCAAAACAAACACAGGAATTATATGAACAAAACCAGAAAACACTTTCCAAACAATTAAAACTAGATCTAAACAATTAGAAAAACATTGCCTGCTCATGGGTAGGATGAGCTAACATAATAAAAATGACCATTCTGCCCAAATTAATTTACTTATTTAGTGCCATACCCATCAAACTACCAAGAAACTTTTTTACTAAATTAGAAAAAAGTTTACAAAGTTCATTTAGAAGAACAAAAGATTAAGAATATCAAGGGAAATAATGAAAAAAAAATGTGAAGGAAAGCGGCCTAGCTATACCAGATATTAAGCTGTACTATAAAGCAATGATCATGGTACTGGCTAAAAGACAGAAAAGTGGATCAGTAGAATAGATTTGGAGTAACTCAAATTCAAAGAAGAACACATTTCTTATGGAGACAAATAAAACTTGTATAGATCTGGAGAAAGGCAGGTAACAAATAGTCATGTGGAGCTGGGCTATTCAACCAGCAGATGCACTCTCCACCATAAGGAGTGGAACCAGGACTCCAACAAAGTCAGGTGAACCAATAAGGCACAAGGAGTATTGGGAAATAAACGATGTTGCTAAAACTCCATTCAGACTACTCACATTGGGTTCTTTAATGAAATCATGAGGACTTTTCTACAAGAAAGTCCATTTACCTTTTTTTGTTTTAAAAGTTTCCTTCATCTTAATAAATGGTGTAAAACATAAGTATTTTCTGGTATGGGTGTTTTTGTTATCATTGTAATTGGGAAGAGACAAATGAATGCTAAGTACCTCTGGAAAAAAGAAAAACCTAGATTTAACACTGAGATATTTTGCCAAATAATTTTCTCTGGCAGGGTTCTCAGAACTAAAAATAGGGAGAATCATAGATCCTTTAGTTTCAATTTCCTAGTGCAGAGAAAGAATATTTTTATCAGGAAACCCCTCTAGACAGAGGGTCAGTAGTAGAGTGGGAGACATGGGGACAAATAGGAATAGATGAATAATGCTGCTCCCTACTCCACTACTTGTTCAATTGTAAAAGGAGGTGAAGGCTAGAGATAGGATTAGCTTCCTACCATTGAGGTCACTGGTGAGGAGACATAAATCACTTTTTAAAATGTTAAGTTTCTGGAGGAATTCCATGTGAACTGGAAAGACCTCCAGGAATTGATGCAGAGCGAAAGGAGCAGAGCCAGAAGAACATTGTACACAGAGATTGATACACTGTGGTAAAATCGAATGTAATGGACTTCTGTACCAGCAACAATGCAATGACACAGGACAGTTCTGAGGAACTTATGGTAAAGAACTCTACCCACATTCAGAGGAAGAACTGCGGGAGTGGAAACACAGAAGAAAAACAACTGCTTGAACACTTGGGTTAATGCAGACAGGGTTGGGGATGTAGACCCAAAACGACCACACCAATGCAACTATCAATAATATGTAAATAAGTCTTGGTTGATCAGACATGTTAAAACCAGTGGAAATGTATGTTGGATATGGGGGTGGTTGTGAAGGGGAAAGTAAAAACAAAAATCATGTAACCATGGAAAATTTTTCTAAAAAAATAAAATATTAAAAAAAAATAAAATAAAATGTTAAGTTTCTAGTATGAAAAGTAAATAGATACAGCTCAAAGACATAGAAGATTCAGGTGTGGAAAAGGTCTAAAAAGTTGCAGAGCAAGGAGAGGATACATGACAACATAATGGATAACCTGTTGGCAGTGGGAAATTAGGCCAAAAATATCACTGATTTTCCCAAACTACAATAGTCTGGGAACTGTAGACAAGGAGACCAGTTAAAAAGACTTGGGAAATAGTGTCTGAGGTATTAAGGGCCTGACCTGATGTGGTAGTGATGGCAAATTGTTCAGCTACACAAAGTAGAGCTGAGGGTACAAGTGGACATAGATGTCTTAATCAAAAACATAAAATTGTTAAACAATATAAGGGGATATTGAACAAAATGTTATTCACGTTTTTACCTGAAGAACAGTATTAGTCTACAAACATACCTTCATTTGAATAAAAGTATGCTAAATGAGCAGGTAGTTTATAGGAGGATATGATCTAAACCTTCAGGGAATTTCACTCTGGGTTCATCCATTATATTTTATATGTGTAGCGATGCCTTACTGGCAGATGAAGTCTAAGTCAAATCAAAAATAAGTATTTATTGAGCACTTGTTATGTATTAACTACACCAAAAAGATTCAATTTAAGACTTTTAGACAACAGTTAATTTAAAAGCACTTTTATTGAGTTTTTAAAAGTGAATTCTTAAAAATGAAATTATTTGAAACTTTGAATTAAAAACTAAAAAGCTATTATATCACACTATTTTTCAGTTCATTTATATGTGTATGTTGTACCTGTGTGCAATATGTGTATGTGTTGTTTATCCTTTGTTTTTTTAAAGGACCCAACATCATGAGGTAATATCTTCACTTGCATGTGAATTGAATTTAAATGAAGCAGAGTTGCACAGAGTCATCAGCCTTATTCTCTCTTCTAGTCATCAAAGGTTAATGGCAAAAAAAAAAAAAAAATCAGGATGTCTGGCAATAGTCTAGCTTTCAGTAGATGACCTTAGCATCTTCAATGTCTGGCTAAGTTCTAGGTACCTTCATGGCCACTGAAACAAATTGTTCTCATCTGCCCATTCCACCAGGGGAAGTTTTCATAAGCCTGCGCTAGACATGCCCCTAAGAAACTCATGGTTTTAAGGCCTGTTGGTTACCCTAAATCAGGTTTAGCCCATCTGCTGAGATAGTTTTACCAAGGTGCATGCTATAGCTTTTTGGAGACACAAGTGAGAGCTGGATGAAAGGAAGAGACCAAAAGTGGATGAGCAGCCCTGAAAAAGCTCAGTAATCCCTCATATGAGAGCTACTAGTCATCCCTGAACACTATGTACACTCCACCTGTATTATTTTCTTTCATATTACTGTCTTTGTTAAGGTTACTTACTAATGATAAAACTGCACAGAGAAAAAAGCAAAACTAACCCCCTTGATCAAAATTCAGATTAACTCAATTGATTAGTCTAGTATTAACAAAATTAAAATTATGATTCTCAGATCTTAAAGAAAATATGGATTAAATATTTGTGAAGGTTAGATGTCACAGTGTATAAGTGTTGGATTTCTATTCAGGAAGACCTGAATTGTTTTTCCACCTCAGACACTTTCTTTGATTCTGGGCAAGTAATAACCTCAATCTCATTTTCCTAAACTTCAAAATGAGATTAACAATAGAGCCTATTTCACATTGTTATTGCAAGGAAAAAATTAGATTACTTTTGGAAAGAACTTCATAAAACTTAAAGCACTTTATAAATGCTAAATATTACTATTGTTTATCTAAATACCTCTCTTATCTTATCATTTACTTTCTTCATGAGAAAGAATTTGAGAAGAGAAATAATCTGTAACAGGCAGATAACTCAAATCCACATGCCTTAGGCCTCAATGAAATTAAGTAAAGGGGAAAAAGAATTTTAAAAATATATTTAAGCTATCATCTACAGTCTCGTCATTGTATTTATCCAGTTTACAAAGGCTCTTTGGCAAAGAGAAAATGAAGATTATAGCAATGGAAAATATGTAAAAAAACTCATGACCAACCATGAGTAAGTCACCATTTCTGAAAACCTCAGCATCCTTCTTTATCAAAAGACAGGGGTGATTTAATTGATCTTTATTGTCCTTTCCTAAGTTCCATGAAGAGGTATAAGTCATTCCACCTACTTTACATTCCACCTAAAATCTATCAAAAGAGGCAAGTTTTATTCACATGAAATGATAAGTAAACAATATGTCAACTCAGAATTGGTATAGTGATGCAAGTTGAGCCAGGAAGACATGGATTCAAGACCTGCCTAAGACACTCAATAGCTATGTGTTCCTGAGTATGTCATATTTATCAGTTTCTTTAATTATAATAGAGTTAATAATAGAACCATTTTCCCAGGGGGTAATTGTGTACATCAAATTAAATAATATTTGGACAACATTTGCAGATTTTCAAATGGCATGTAATTAAATGAGAACCACTGCTGTTATATTTGATGATAAATTATATTGTACAAGCCCTAAATGCGAAATGGAAAACTCATAGAAAGGAAAGATCACCGTGGTCAGAAGTAAGGAACTAAGTTTTCATGAAGTTAGTATTATAGTTGAGTTTTGAAAGATGGGTGGGATTTAAAAGAGAAAGGAGGGAAGGGGATCATAAATGCAAAAAGGAGAACAATGTAAGAATAGACAAGGAGAGGAACCCTCTCTCCTTCCAAGCTAACTTTGCAAAGTTCTACCAAGCTCCAGCTCCAATGAAGCTTCTTTTAGATTCTCCCTGATCACTACGACCAGAAGATATTTTGTTCTTATTCCTCTGATTCTTATCCTTTATCTTATTCCTCTGTTCTTATTCCTGCTTATTCCTATAGCATTTGTGGAGTATTTATTCATACTATCTTGCATTAGAGTTCTTTGTGTTTATGTTAATAATATATAAACAAACATTAAATATAAATCTTCTACTAGATTATGAACTCTCAGAGGCCAGGAATTAAGTGTACATCTGTCCATCCCCTCATCTCCATCCCACCTTCCATTCTATCTATGTAAGACATGCATAACAAAGCAACTTAAATGAAGAACACCATCAGAAATCAGAGTTCACCATTTTACATGAGTAGGTTATCAGCAGGAATGTGGTGAATCATCTTCTCTCTTTTAATAAATGGCTTATATAGTAACTCCTTCTTTATCCACCATCACTCATGGCTGGCTCCTTAGCCTATAGAAAATTAAATAAGAAGCAACATAAAAAGATACTGTATTTATGTGAGTGCTAAAAATAGGTAGCCTGTGGCAGACAAAAAATGATCATTTAATCTAACCTCCTAATTTACAGTAAGAGAAAATCAGGCCAGAGCAGTGAAGTGACTTGTCCAAAGTTGGACTTCTTGTTCAGGTTAGAGTCCTGTCTTCTGCTCTTTCAATTATCCCAGCCTATTGGCTTCAAGTTATTTTTTCCAATATCAAAAGGAGCTTTTCTAATAATATTGTTTCTAATAACTAACTTGTCCTTCAGACCAAGTTCACAATTTGCAAATCTACTTTTGAGGTGAGGTATGTAGTTTGTGGTCATGGAACAGGTTATAATAGCTGATTCTGATAGGAACAGAACCATTGACTTTGTTCACATCAGTCACCAGGTCTATTTTAAAGAGGTAACATCACAAACACAAAGAAAACACCAATCTTCTAAAGCCAAATCACTTTGTGTAGTGGAAAAAACAATGGATTTGAAGTCAAAGGATCTATATTCAAACACTACTTCTGGTACTTGTGTGATTTTAGACAAGTCACTTCACCATCTAGAGGCTCAATTTCTTCATCTGTAAAATGATGGGATGTGGTTAGACTAAATATTCTCTGAAGCCCCTTCCATTTCTGCATATATGGCCACAAAATCCTATAAATAGGTAACGTCTATAGTTCCTTCCAACTCTAAAGCTCTAGGAGTTGGAAATTTTTAATTGCTTTGTATTATTCTCCTTTCTTTCTGTGACATTTGAAATTATTGTAAGCCCTGGAAGACTACATCTCCCAGGACTCTCTTTGCTACATCTTCCCCTGACACTTCCCACTTCCTTTGGAGAAGGTGTCAGGGAAAGTATAAAAGGGAAAGTTTGGTGCCTTTTTGCTCTCGCAACCCTGAGCTCTGCTCACTCTCTACCCTGGAGGGTCTGCTCTCTGACTCTGGAGGTGGGCTAGCTCTCTCCACCCTGGAAGCAGTGCTCTCTACCCTGAGACCCTGATCTCTCTCTCTTGGCACTTTTTCCCTTTCTTCCTACCTCCTAGTTTTCCCTAGACCTTTCCCTTTCTAATTAAAATAAAACCTAGCTATTCAACCCCTAAAGTTGCTCTTTGATCATTCATTTGAGGGCTCTGGTCAATTTCTCCCTGCCAGGGCTGGGACCACTACCTTCCTTTCCCTTCCTCTCTCCTTTCTCCCATTCATCCTACCTTCCTCCCTTACTTCCTTAATTCACCACACATTGTTTTATGTATGTATCTATTTTGTTGTGAAAAAAGGGGACTGCCCCCTGAATATTTTTGTAAAAGAAGCACCATTTGATTTCTTTATATTGTAAAAATTGTTACCTTTCTCCCCTTGTATTGATGTATTTACACTTTATTTATTGTAATTGTAAATTTATTTATGTTTGTTATGATCCATTGGGGAGATTGGTCTCCCAAAGAATCACAGGGGGGAATGTTGCATTTGAAATTATTGTAAGCCCTGGAAGACTACATCTCCCAGGACTCTCTTTGCTACAACTTCCCTTGACACCTCCCACTTCCTTTGGGGGAGGTGTCAGGGACAGTATAAAAGGGAAAGTTTGGTTCCTTTTCCCTCTCTCAATCCTGAGCTCTGCTTAATCTCTATCCATAAGGATCTGCTCCCTGACCCTGGAGGCAGGCTATGGCTAGCTCTCTCCACCCTGGAAGCAGCGCTCTCTACTCTGAGTCCCTGATCTCTCTCTTGGCACCTTTTCCCCTTTCTTCCTACCTCCTAGTTTTCCCTAGACCTTTCCCTTTCTAATTAAAATAAAACCTAGCTATTCAAACCCTAAAGTTGCTCTTTGATCATTCATTTGAGGGCTCTGGTCAATTCCCCCCCCCCCCCACGGGGCTAGGGGCCACTACCTTCCTTTCCCTTGCTCTACCTTCCTCTCTCCTTTCTTCCATTCCATCATACCATCCTACCTCCATCCCTTCACTTTCACTACACATTTCTAAATGGGTAATGAAGAGATAAATTGTGCAAAAAGGATCAATAGGAATGAGAAAAGAAAACCATGAATTTATATTTTTAAAAATTAAGCATCAAAGGTATCAGGAAAGGGTCAACTTTTGAAGTGACCTTCTTTAGTTGTGACATGAGGTCTCTATGCATTTTGGGCATTGTTTGATCACATAACTGTAAAGACAGAGGACAATGAGCAGCCAAAAGGAAGATTCCTATTAGGTACCAGCATCTCTTATTGAGTTATTTTTAGCATTTCACCTTCCTATGGACTAATATCTGAGCAACTATCTCTTTACCCCAGACCCAAGATGGTATAGGTAGTAAACTTGAGGGGAAAAGAAATATTCATTCCAGATTATTGACAAAGGCAGCTGTAAGAAATGCAAAGAGAGAGAGAGAAAGAAAGAGAGAGAGAGAGAACTCTGACACATATATGTGCATTGTGAAAGAGAGAAGTAGAATGGGCACACCTTTTCCAATTGATTTCCTCTTCTAAAGAAGATAGTCTTCCAATTTTATAAAAACTAGTATCCCCAAAGAAGCAGTGCCGGTGATCGGTTCTAGACCTTGCTAAGGAGAGCTTGCTGTCCTTTTTTTTCCCTTTTTTTTTTAAACCCTTAACTTCTGTATATTGGCTCCTAGGTGAAAAAGTGGTAAGGATGGGCAATGGGGGTCAAGTGACTTGCCCAGGGTCACACAGCTAGGAAGTGTCTGAGGCCGGATTTGAACCTAGGACCTCCCGTCTCTAGGCCTGGCTGTCAATCCACTGAGCTACCCAGCTGCCCCAGTCCTTTTGTTTTTGCATTTTTTCTACAGCAGTTAATTTTTAAAAATTTTTGATAAACATTTCATACAAGTCTAGACATCTTATTTCTTCTTAGTAGAAGTGGGACTATGTCCCTTCCTCGAAATTTGCCTTTATGGTCTTAATCTGAGGAAGAGATGCTCCAAACTAAGAAGAATCTAATGGGTTGCTATGTTAATTCCTGTCTCACTGAAATTAGCAGGGCAGAACCATTTTATTGTTCCCTCTTCATCAGTTGTCTTTTCATTAATGTGGATGAGAAAGACTCCATTTACAAAACCTGAATGCTCTTCCTTCAAGACTTTCAGCAATCTTGAATCAATTTTTGCAAATTTAGGTTGTTAGTTCAGTAAGTGATACTAATACCCTTTCATTTCCAGTTTATTCTCTAGAGCCATGGTCACAACTCATTCCCAACCTCAGCAGTCCCACACACTTGATATAGAGCCAATGTACAAAAGATATGGGACTTGGCTATTCTCCAAGCAAGCACAATGCTGAAAGAGATGAACAATGAATGCAATTGAACACAGTTAACAGAGGTGTATTTGCTGTTCAAAAAAAGTCTTTGTTTTCCCAACCTGGCCCATTTCCAGAGATATGTACAATCACATCCAGACTAGATAGAATTTTGCCTATCATTTGCTGAATTGAGTCCAAAATTCTCAGTCTGGTATTAAAAACCCATCATAAAACAGGCCCTAAATCTTACCTGTTTAATCCTCATTACTTCTCATTGCTATAGACCAGTGATGGGCAAACTACAGCCCACGAGCCAGATGCGGCCTCCTGGAATGTTCTATCCCGCCCTGCAACATTATTCCTAATCTGACGAACACAATGAGTAAGATACAATGCAATAAAACTTTGAAAGAGTTGCCTTAGAAAAAGACTGACAGAGGAGCATTTCCTTTCCTTTGGCCCCCTCTTTAAAAAGTTTGCCCACCACTGCTATAGACAATTGGGTTTTTCTTTCCTGTAAAAAGCTATTTACTTAATTTTCCCATTTGGAATGGTTTCCTTACTTTCCTGTATTTATCAATTATCAAAATACAATTCTCTTGAAGCCCAGCTTAAGAGTCATCTTCTTCAAAAAGCTTAATTCAAATCAAGTAATCAACAGCATTTATTCAGTACCTGTTATATGCCAGGGACTGTACCAAGCAGAGGATACAGGGAAAGGGGGTAAAAAGAAATGACGACTGCTTTCAGGAGTTTACAATCTAACAGGGGTAGACAACATGAAAACAAAAAGGCATAAACTACATCCAGGACAAACTGGAGATCTTCTCAGAGGTAAGTCACTAAGAGCAACAAGAAAGTCTTCTTGTAGAATATCAGCATTTAGAGGTTCTGTCCTAGGAGCAGAGAGAAGCTTAAGCCTGTATAATAAAACCAATGAAACACATATTAAAATCTTTTGTGTAAGAAACTTAATCCAGAAGACAAATTAATAAAAACTCTCTTTTTCTTTGAAAACAAAAAGGAAGCCTTGAAGGAAGGAAAACTTGAAGTAAGCCAAGGAAGCCAAGGAGAGAGAGCAGTTCCAGGTATGGGACACACTTAGTAAAAATTCCCTGATTCAGAATTTGCAGTGTCTTGTGGAAGGAATAGCAAGGAAGCCAATATCACTACATCACAGAATAAATGGAAATAAGTGAAGTACAAGGCCAAATTACAAAGAGGCTTTAAAAGCAAGCAGAAGATTTGACGTGATCTTGGAGGTAATAGGGAGACACTTGCATTTATTGAGTGAAGGGGGAGGGATGCTATGGCCATATCAATGCTTTAGGAAGATCAATTTGACAGCAAAGAGGATAATGAACTGGAGTGGAGAGAGATTTGAGACAGGGACTTGTCTATTGATGGAATATCTGATAATGAAGATCTGGAGAAGGGTTAGGGGCTGGAAAAATAGATCTAACCATCATCTGCATAAAAAAGACAATTAAATCCATGGAAGCAAATGTAAGTCACTGAGAAAAATAATATATAGAGGGAGAAAAAAAGAAGACCTAGGATAATGGGGAATACCCATAGTTAGTGTGTGTGTGTGACCTACATAAAGATGAAGTAAAGGAGATTTGAGAATAAGTGGTCAGGGACATAAAAGGAATAGAAGAGAACATTGTCAACAAAAGCCTAGGGAGAATACAGTAACCGGAAAGAAAAGGGGGATTAATAGTGTCAAAGGCTGCAGAGAGGTAAAGAAGGAGGGAGACTGGGAAAAGGACATTAGATTTGGCAATTAAAAGTTGATGACAACTTTTAAGAGAGCTATTTCAGTTGAATGATGAGGTCAGAAGCCAAAGAGCAGAACTGAGAAGAGAGGGAAACAAAAAGAATTATAGATGACCTCAAGTATTTTAGAAATGAAAGGCAGAACATAGGGTGATGACTAGAGCAGAAATTGATAGATCAAGTAGGGTTTTATTGGAAATTTTTTGTTATGTTGAGGGAGACATGAGAATGACTGTAATCAGCAGATGTCCAGCTAGAAGACAGAAATAGAAGGAAAATAGGTGAGAGTGTAGGGATGGTAGAGGATACCATCCCTCTGGGGAAGATAGGATGAAATGAAATCACTGGTGCACATAGAAAGGTCTATCTTGGAAAGAAGTGCTACCTCTTCATGCAGAAGAGGCATAAAGGAGGAGATGGTGGCAGAATAGATATCTGAGGGATATGCTGTCAGCAAATGGCCTCATTTTTTTTTTCAGAAAAAATATGAATGAAGGCTTTTACCTGAAAGGGTAGAGAGAGGATGAGCCATGGAAACTTTGAGGAGTCATAGAAAACCTGTTGTGATAAGTGGGATAGTAAATCTATTAGGGAGACCTATAAAGATTGCCTTGCCACTGTAAGAACCCAGTTGAGATTATATGACATCAATTTATAGTGGCTATAGTCCACATGGCTTCATGATTTTCTCAAACTTTGTTCAGCAGCATGTGAATAGGAGGGAAGGGAGCAGATGGTAATACAAGGCAGAGGCTTTGGTGGGCAACATTAGACACACTGAAATAGGATAAGAGGGTAAAGGTCTGAGGGGAAGACAATATAGAGCTGAATTCGTTTATTGAGGGGTGAAGATGAAGAAAAAGTAAAAGAATGGCTACTCTAGGGCCTAGAAAAGAACTGAGAGATACAGGGATTTGTGATCAAGGGAAGGAATAAGAATAGCATTAGGGGAAGCAAAGTAGAAAAAAATAGATTATGATTAGATAAAGGAATTTCAGAGTTCATGAAACATGGAAGTGAAAGAATTATGATATGAAGATCAAGGCATATGAACATCTCTGTGTTTAGATGAGAAACAGTGGAAGAGTAGGTTATGGGAAATGAAAAAATTAAGGAAAAGGGAGGTTAAGATGTTTGAAGGAGTATAAATATGTATGTGGAGGTATATTATGATTTTAAGGGTTAGGATAGAGAGAATGACCATAAACCAGACACTGTGGAAGGAAGAAGGTTGGTTTAAAAAAAACAGCACCCAGATGATCTTGATTAAATGTTAAATATGAATTGAACAAATATTAAAAGTAGAAAAGTTAAATGAGTGATGGTAGTAGAAGGAGAACCTGGAAACGGTAGTGGGGTACAAAGAGTATTCTAACTCTTCCACTCTGACCAGTGAGTACAGGGTTAGGGGTGACAGTGTAAGTGGTGATGGAATGGGTTGACTAGGGAATTTGGGTCATTGGGCAAGAACCAGGCCTCAGTGAATGCCAAAAGAGAGAGAGAGCAAGAAAGGAAAAAGTTTAAGATGAAAGCTAGTTTCTTGCCTATGAAGTAGGCATAGTTTAACTTCAGGTAATGTGATTTTTCCTTTCCTCTAAATTTCCATAGCTCTTACTGCATTGCTTACTATTGCTCCCTAGCTGATTTATGAAAGAGCAATTCTTCCTATGTATAAATTCCTTGATAGTGAAGGGACATCTTCTATATATTTTGCACCTCCTGCACTGTAAGATAGGTGACAGGAATAACTCAGGGGCATGCCTCAGTTTCCTCCTCTGTAAAATGAAGAAAATAATAGAATCTTTCTCTGAAAATTGTTGTGAAGATAAAATAAGATAATGTTTGGAAAGTGTTTTGCAAACCTTAGAGCAATATATAAATGTTTTTATTATTAATCATTATACTATAAAGAAAAGCGGTAATGGGTATTAAAAGAATGCATAATAGTTACTATGAAAAAGATGAAAGAATTTATGAGTATTTCTTACAGAAAAGAGAAAACTAAGAGAAGATTATAGCTCTATCTTCAAGTTTATAAATCTAATAATAAAAGCTACCATTTATATAGTAGAGATAGAGTTATAAAATATTTTGTACACATTAAGGCTTGGTATATATGAGGAGATGCTAACCTAGTTGCTCTCAGTGTCCACAGATGACTGAAGAAAAGAAAATTGGTTTAAATTAAAAAGCAGGAAAAATAGTAGTAGTTCATGAGGAAGAACTTATTGATAATCCATAGAAATGAACTGTGGAGGAGTCCCGGAAGATCTTCCAAGAAGTGGAGAGCCTCAGTTCTCTCTTAGATGATTTAGATCTTCACTTGCCTAGAGGCAGGATGCTGAATCAAAGTTAGCTGCAGGCCTTATGAAACAAAGGAAGATGAGATGCAGCCTCACTCCATGCCCAGTTCAAACACCAGATTAAAATAATTCTGTTCACCAGTATTTCATGTTAAGGTTGGTTATCTAAGCATTTGTACTAATTATACTGCCTTCACGACTAGTGCTTTCCCTAAGCCATTCAGCTTTCAAGATTTAATGCTTTTTAGTATTGTTTTATATTCATCAATGTGCTGGAATAGAAATAACATTAAATGTTGAGTCAGTGGACCTTGAGTCTGGTCCTTGTCCCAACACAAACTAGCTATGTAATCTTAGGCAAATCATATGACTTATCTTGGCCTCAGTTTGTTCATCTATAAAAGAAAGGGGCTTGAATGATGCCTCAGATCAACGCTTGTCTCCGAATCTTCAGATTAAGGAATAAGTCCTGAGATGTTCCCCCTTGTTTTGTCTCTACCCTTCTCCCCACATTTAGACACAGTACTGGCCATAATCCTAGAAAGGCAAAGAATCAAATTGAAGAGGGCCCTTCCTGACCTGCTCAGCCTGCTCCAGAATGAGACTGAATCTACACTATTAACACCAATCATTCCTGGCTGCTAAATAGTTTGCCTGCCTTAGGATACCCAAATTTTGACTGCCAGATACCTGTTCCATAGCTGTGATCCTGGCTCAGAGCTGGTGGCATCCACTGTCTGTTCTAGTCTGACTGGTTTATGCCTCTGCCAGGCCTGTGCTGATGATCCCGGGAGATGGACTGAGTGTCCAAGCCTCTTTTCCTCTCTGCTTGTCAGAATTTGAATGAGGAAAGAATCATGTATCAAAGGTGAAACCTTGGCAGTATTTGCAATTCACAAAGTGAAAAAAGAGAAAGCCTTTGAGGATACCACAAGTAGGAAAATCTCTCTTTGAAAGAGCATGAGCTAGGGCAGCTAGGTAGCTCATTGAATTTATGGAGGCAGCTAGGTAGCTCCATGTATTGAGATTCACGCCTAGAGATGGGATGTCCAGTATTCAAATGGGACCTCAGGCACTTCCTCGCTCTGTAATCCTAGACAAAATTACTTAACATCCCCACAACCCAGCCCTTCCTGCTCTTTCTGCTTGGAACCAACACAGTATTGGTTCTGTGACAGAAGGTAAAGGTTTAAAAAAAAGAGCATTAAAGCGTGGAGGAAGGAATATGGAACAAGTCTTATGTCATAATGAAAGACAACATGGAATAGTAAATAGATTAATGGATTAGGAGTCCAAAGAAGACTCAAGTTCAAATCTCACAATTTACACACACACACACACACACAGAGGGAGAGAGAAAGAGAGGGGGGCGGCTGGCTCAGGCAGATCAGCAACTCATCTGTAATTTAAGAATTTTAGAGAGTTGCCTGAGACCATGGAAAATTAAGTTTTTTATTCAAAGGCACATGGCTTGTAGATGTAAGAGCTGGGATTGCATGTTTGTTTTAATGTTGTGTCAAGGCACTGTTTACACTCTCCTCTTTTACTCTCATCAAAGGGCTTCTTAATTCTTCTTCACTTTCTGCCTTTAGAGGTGTATTATCTTTATATCTGAAACTGTTAATATTTCTCCCAGCAATCTCAATTCTAGCTTTTGATTCATCCAATCTAGCATTTTGCATGATGTAATCTGCATATAACTTAAATAAAGAAGGTGACAATCTGACATTCTCATACTCTTTTCCTAATCTTAAACCAATCAGTTGTTCCATGCTCTGTTCTGTTTCTTCTTTACCCAAATTCAGGTTCCTCAGGAGACAAAATTATCTAGTACACCCATCTCTTTGAGAACTTGACACATTCTGTTGTGATCCACACAGTCAAAAACTTTAGTGTAGTCCAAGAAGAAGAAGTATGTTTTCCTGAAATTCTTTTACTTTCTACATAATCTAGCAAATGTTGGCAATTTGTTCTCCAGTTCCTCTACCTCTTTGAAAATAACCCTTACTTCTGGTAATTCTCAGTTCACATATTGCTGAAGTCTAACTTGCAGAATCCTAAATATAACCTTGCTAGTGTGTGAGCTGAGTGTAATTATTCAGTAATTTCAACATTCTTTGGCATTTCTCTTCTTTAGGATTGAGATCTAAACTGATCTTTTCTAATTTAATAACTATTGTTGAGTTTTCCAATTTGTCTGTCATAGTGAGTGAACCACTTTAATAGCATCATCTTTTCAGATTTTAAATAGCTCAGCTGGAATTCTGTCACCTCCACTAGCCTTTTGTTAGCAATGCTTCCTAAGACCCATTTAATTTCATTTTCTAGGATATATGACTATAAATGAGTAACCACATCTTTGTGCTTAACAGTGATATTAAGATATTTCTTGTATAGTTCTCCCATATATTCTTTTTTTTAAACCCTTAACTTCTGTGTATTGGCTCCTACGTGGAAGAGTGGTAAGGATGGGCAATGGGGGTCAAGTGACTTGCCCAGGGTCACACAGCTGGGAAGTGTCTGAGGCTGGATTTGAACCTAGGACCTCCCATCTCTATCTCCCATATATTCTTGTCACCTTCTCTTAATCTTTTCTATTTCTATTCAGTCCCTACCATTTTTGTTTTTTTATCATGTCCATTTTTGCATGAAACATTATTTTCTTCCATTTCTTTACATTGCTCATTTAAGAAAAATCTCTTGGATCTCTTTGCCATTCTCTGGATTCTTCATTCAACTGGATATATTTTTTCCCTTTCTCCTTTACCTTTCCTTCTTTCCTCAACTATTTGTAAAGTCTCATCAGACAACCATTTAGCTTTCTGTTCTTTTTTTCCCTTTGGGATACTATTCATTGCTGCCTTCTATACAATTTTGCAAATCTTGTCTGTAGTTCTTCAGGCATTCTATCTCTCAGTTCTAATCCTTTAAAACTATTTATGACTTCCTATGAATAAGGCATGTTATTTAGATGATATCTATATAGTCTGATGGTTTTCCTTTTTTTTCAATGTAGGTCCAAATTTTGCAGTCAGAAGTTCATGATCTGAGCTACAGTCAGCTCCAGGTCTTGTTTTAACTGACTGTATAGAGTTTCTCAACCTATGGCTACAAATATTTGGTCAGATTTAGATATTGACTGTCTGGTAATGTCCATGTATATTCATCTTTTAGGTTGCTAAAAGGAAGTTTTGTTATGACCAACAAGTTACCTTGATAAAACTCCATTAGTCTATGCCCTGCTTTATTTGTACTCCAAGGACAAACTTTCCTTTTATTCCAGTTATCTTTTGATTTTCTACTTTAGCATTCCAATCTCTAAGGAGGAATGTGACATCTTTGTTTTTGGTGTTATTTCCAGCAGGGGCTCCAACACATTCCTCCTCACTATGAGCCTAATGCTATAACCTCTTCACCAAAATGCATTTAAATTCTGTGTGCTTCTACTCTGTAACCAAAGACAAAATCAGTGTTTAGTCCTGACCATGTCTATCAGCTATATAATTCCATTGCTTCCATCTCCCCTGAACTTTCTTAGTCTCTCCAGGAATTTTTGGAAGCTTCCTTTAGGTCTCAAACACCTTAACCTGAATTCCTTTAGGAGTATTCATTGATCAATTAAACAGAACACACAGGCTTTCCCCCTGTTTCTTTCAGTCCCACTTTGAACATAACATTTATATTTCCATAGTACATTTTCCCCTTTTTTCACTAATTTCCAACTGAAAATTTTTATACTTGTGAAATATCAAATATTCCTTTAGAAGAGCACACATACACATGCACACAGAGCAAAACCACTGAGACATCTCATTTTCTTTTTAGACTTTTGTAACAATTCGGTTCTTGGTGGGTTTGAACAGTTGAACCTTCAAAAACCCTTATGTGATCTATTAAGGAAGCAGCCTATGTAAATCCCAAACTAGGAAGAACTTAGATGGAGAAGATAGTCAACTAGAAGCCAGGCTGGCATAGGCAACCCCACTTCTGCTGAGCACTCAGAATCTTAGAGATGAAGGAATCCTGGTTCTGGAAATGTTTCTTTACTTACTCCAGCCTGAGATGAACAACCAAACTTTGAAAGTGATTTATCAAGAGACATACAGGATAAAATATTTATGAGGAAAGGATTTCTCTATTTTAATTATATTAAATGAAAATGAGTCAGTCATTCAAAAGACATTCATTAAGTGCTTTCTACATTCCAGGTACTGAGATAGTTTGGGGGGTTAAAAAATAAGGTAAAAACCATCCTTCTTCTCGAGTAAGCAACATATAAATAATTTGGCATATACAAGATATAAGAGAGTATATGAAGGATCTGAAGGTGTGAAGACAATTGAAGCTGAGGGCAATTGGTAAGGTCTTTGGCAGAAGGTGGAACTTACCAATGTCCCTTTCTATGTCCAGATCCACAGAGATCAGAGCACAGTGCCCAAGCACTTGGGCAGAATGAGAATAGGGATAGGTTTCTTTTTCTTTTTTTTTTTTTTATTTTAAAAATTCTGAGAGAACTGAATAATAAAATGATGCCCCCTTGTCCTTTCTTAAGCTTTGGAACTTTTGCTACCTCACTGAATAAAATTAAACATCAAAATCAAAAAATACTTTGGAGCTGAGAACAACTCCTCTGGGATATTGTCTCCAGAATATTGGGCTGCCTACTGTAGCCTCACAGTAAGTTAATTAAGGAGATGAAACTAAAGTATACTCTGCTGGATCTGGGTCCCATTCTGTCCTTTTGCTAGATCCCTCTACCTTTTTAGTGGCACCTGAGAATCGAATCCTAGTTCAAACATACCTATGGGACCAAACAGCAAGTCTGTACTTCTGTAATCTCTGGTGTACACACTTATAAGATGACGGTATTAATATTTATACTGCCTACTCACAGAGCTGTTGAGGGGAAGGCATTTTTTAGGCTACAAAAATGCTTAATATTATTTATCATTTATACAGTCATTTAAGGTTTGCAAAATGCTTTACTTGTATCTTATTTGATCCTATAAGGTATTTGGGGAGGACCTAACATCTCTGATGAGAGGGCTTGCCCAGACCTCTATAAAGCTAGTCACCAATCTTGTCCATTTGTCACCCAACTTTTGCCCATGGCTATAAGAAGCTCTAGCTCCAGTAAAACTGTCTTGACACACATATATGTGTGTCAAGACAGTTTACATATATATATATATATATATATATATATATATATATCCCCCAAGCATGTTAAGACTTCTCCCAGCAGAAAGGGTGCACAAGAACAATATGTTCCAGTGGCCTTGGAGGCAGCTGAAGTAAGTGTTTAGAACTTCAGAAGACATCAAAGATGCCAAACATGCCACTGCATCTTAAGCTGTCCCTAGTCCTCTTAGCTTTTGTCTTGCCACTGGACTTCAATGACTCTGGAAGAGAGAGGGAACCTAATAATTTCACACAACTCTGCACCACTAAAATCCAATTCAGGCATAAATCAAGACATCACTCATTGTGATATCATTGATCTTCTTCAAAAATAAAGGATGACTAATAATTTGATCCTAACATCCTTAAATATTAATATTAAGTACTGTTGTAGGCTGACAGAAAAATAGATAGATCATAACAGTCTTTGACATTGTATAAATTGGCAAAATGGTCTAGCCTGGAAAACTAGAGAGAAAGGGATCAAAAGTATTAAAATGCCTCTTCAGAAATTTAGCTCACTAGTCAAGAAGCAGCTATATAGTTCAGAGCATAAAGCATGAGACTTTGAGTCCGGGATCTGAGTCTTGCTTCAGATACCTACTAGCTGCACTCTAGGAAATCACTTCATTTTTCTCATTCTCAGTTTCCTTATCTGTAAAATGGGGTTGATAATAGCAACTTGCTCTGAGGATTATGGTAGGGATCTATAGGTCCTTACAGAAGATTGCACATATAAAGAAGATAGTGGGAGCTAAGATGGAGAAGTAACTAGGGCAGCAGTATGCCATTTCACCATGAAAATCCTCTCCAATCAAGAGTAAAATATGGCTACAAAGTGAATACAAGAGTGAAAGAACCAACAAAGACAGAGGGAAACAACTTTAAAAAAAAACAACCCAAAAGGCAGGTAGAGATCATCTGTGGAACTGAGGTGAGAGGGGAGCAGAGCTAGCAGGAGGCATAGTAGCAAGTGAAGAGTAAGCCAAGAACAAACTACACACCAAATGCCCTACATATCTGCTCTCACAGGTTCCAGATTTAAGCCCAAGATAAGTCATATCCTGAGATCCTGCCAGGCAAATAATGGGCCAAGCCAACTAATACCCCTTGAAATTGCAAACCTGTGGAGAAGTCTGGAGTCACAACCCAAGGTAATATGGGCTGGAGGCCAGTCCAAGTGGGCCCAAGAGCAAAGCCAGGAATCCCAGTCTGGGTTTGGGGTGAGGATATAATTCATGGTTTGGGGTGAGGACATTATTCAGTTTGAGGTGAGGTCACAGTTTACAGGAGAAGCCTCCCCGGGATCTTTTTGCCCAAAACTAATGGTGAAGCTCAAGGACAGGGCAATCAAGGGTGTGCCTGATTGAATCAAGAATACCTTGAGAACAAAAATCCTGAGCCAAGCCTGCTCAAGTTCAGACTGATAAAAAAACAAACAAACAAACAAACAAACAAAAAAACTTACACCCAAGCCTAAAGAAAGTGTTTAAGCTATCAGCATGTCAAGGGTCAATTGAATCAGCAGGGGCAGGAGACTCTCAGAGCTCTCAGCCCTCAGGACATCTGGTAAATTAGTAACAATCCAGAAAATAAACTGAAAATAGCATCAAGGAAAGACTGAAGTTTAAGAGGGTACCCCAACTCCCCAGAAAACAGAGGCTACCTATAATTAGATAGGAAAAATGAGCAAACAATCCAAAAAGCACCTAACTCTAAAGACTTTTTATGGAGACAAAGACCAAAGTGCAGACACAGAAGGGGACAGCAAAAGCAAAGGAAAGACACCCAAAGTCCAAAAGAAAAATATGCTTTGGACACAGATTCTGAAAGAGCTCAAAAAAGATTTCAAATACCAGTTATAGAGGTAGAAGAAAAGTGGGGAAGAAAAATGAAAGTGATGTAAGAAAAAAGGGGCCAATTGAAAAAGGAGAACCAAAAGCTGACAGAGGAAAACCTGGCTTTAAAAATCAGAATTGACCATCTAGAAACTAATGATTTCGTGAGAAATCAGGAAACAATAAAGCAGAATCAAAGGAATCAAAGGAAAACATCAAATATCCTATTGAAAAAAACAACTCACCTTGAAAACAGATCTAGGAGAGACAATCTGAGAATTATTGGATTACCTGAAAGCCATGATGAAGAAAAAGGCTTGGATATTATATTACAAGAAATTATCAAAGAAAATTGCCCAGAGATCCTTGAACAAAAAAAAATAAAATTGAAATTGAAAGAATTCACAGATCACCTCCAGAAAGAAATCCTCAATTGGCAACTTCCAGGAATGTAATAGCCAAATTGAAGAGCCACAAAAGCAAGGGGAAAATACTTCAAACAGCCAGAGAGAAACCATTAAAATACCACGAAGCTATAATCAACATCACTCAGGGCCTAGCAACTTCTGCATTAAAGGATCAGAAGGCATGCCATATGATATTCAGAAAGACAAAAGATTTGGGTTTACAACCCAGAGTCACCTATCCAGCAAAACTGAGTATAATATTTCAGGGAGGAAACTGGTTATTCAATAAGATAGAAGATTTCCAAGCATTCCTGAGGAATAAGCCAGACCTAAACAAATAAACTGAAGGCCAAATACAAGACACAAGAGAAGTCCAGAAAGATAAATAAGAAAGAGAAAATTTAAGGGACTCATTAAGGTAAAAATATTTATATGTCTACATGGAAAGAGGATATTTATAATTCCCAAAAATTACTCTCAGTAGTAGAGAAGATAGAAGGAATTTAATCAGAAAGAGGATGGAAAAGTAAATTTATTATGATAATATGATATATATGATATGATGTATATGTAAATGTGATGATATGGAATTATATGTATGTATGATATGTTATGTATGCATATGAATGACATGTAAAACATCAATCAAGAGTTGAAAGAGAGGGTTGCACTGAGAGAAAATGGAAGGGAGAAATAGAAATTATAAAAACATAAAGAGGTGAGAAAAATCAATACAAAGAAGGGAGAATAAGGGTGGTGATGGGCAAGCTTAAACTTTACTCTCTTTTTAACTGGCTCAGAGAGAGAAAAACAAGTATACTCAGTAGGGCATAGAATTCTATCTTACCCTACAGAGAAGTAGAAGGATAACAAGACAAGGAAAGCAGTGGGGTAATAGAAGGGAGGGGAAATTGGGGGGGGGGTGACAAAAAAACAAAATACTTGTGAGAAGGAATAGATTGAAAGAGAATAGAGCAGGATCTAAAGAAGACAATAAGATGGAAGGAAATATACAGTTAGTAATCATAATGCTTAATGTAAATGGGATGAACTTACCAATTAAATGGAAGTGGATAGCAGAGTAGATTAAAAAACAGAATCCTACTATATGTTGTTTACAAGAAACACATTTGAGACAGGGTGAAACACACAGATTCAAGGTAAAAGGCTGGAGCAAAAGATATACATACATCATCTAAAGTAAAAAAAGCAGGAGTAGCAATCATGATATCAGACAAAGTAGAAATCAATCTGCTTAAAAGAGATAAGGAAGGAAATTACGTTTTGTTAAAAGGTACTATAAACAATGAAGTAATATAATTACTAAACATCTATGCACCAAATGGTATAGCACCTAGATTTCTAAAGGAAAAACTGAAGGAGCTCAAAGAAGAAATAGATAGTAAGACCATACTAGTGGGGGATCTTAACCTTCCTCTCTCAGGACTAAATAAATCAAACCAAAAAATAAATAAGAAAGAAGTAAGGAAAGTAAATGAAATGCTAGAAAAATTAGAGTTAATAGATATCTTACCCAAATTAATCTACTTATTCAGTGCCATACCTTTCAAACTACCAAAAAACTTTTTTATAGAATTAGTAAAAATTATAACAAAGTTCAACTGGAAGAACAAATGAACAAATATATCAAGGGAAATAATGAGAAAAAAATATGAAAGATGGGGGCCTAGTAGTACCAGATCTTAAACTGTACTATAAAGCAGTATGAAGTGGGGAGAGGAGCTGCAAGCTGTCCACCAGATCGCAGATCACTCCCTACTCAGTGCTGTTGTGCAGGATAGAGTCCTCTGCTTCCAACCTTCACCACACTTCAGGATCCCGGGGAAGCAGGGTGCAACTCCACTAGCTCTGAGGTCTCCCAGAGAATCAGTTACTGCCTTTAACTCCCACCATGGAGTCCTTCTCAGAGAGTGCCAGCCACTTCCTGCTTCCCCATGTGGAATTCTCCAGCTCTTCCTGCTAGGCCCACATTAACTATATATAAACTAATTCCTAAATAATCCTCACAGCAATACCAAGATAAGTTCAAGATGGGTAAATGCCTTAAATGTAAATAGTGAAATCATAAATAAATTAGGTAAACATAGATTAATATACCTGGCAGATCTGTGGGAAAGGAAAGAATTTAAGATCAAGCAAGAGATAGAGAACATTGCAAAATGTAAAATGAATGACTTTGATTATATCAAATTAAAAAGGTTTCATACAAACAAAACCAATGCAACCAAAATGTGAAGGAAAGCAACAAAACAGGAGAACATTTTTATAACAAAACTCTCTCTGAGAAAGGTTTAATTTCCCAAATACATAAGGAACTAAGTCAAATCTACAAAAAAAATCAAGCCATTCCTCAATCAACAAATGGTCAAGGGACATGAATAGGCAGTTTTCACAGGATGAAATCAAAACTACCAATAAGCACATGAAAAAGTGTTCTAAATCCCTCCTGATTAGAGAAATACAAATGAAAACAACTCTGCAGTACCGCCTCACACCTAGCAGGTTGGCCAATATGACAGCAAAAGAAAGCGATAAATGTTGGAATCCGGGATGTGGCAAAATTGGGGCACTAATACAGTGCTGGTGGACTTATGAATTGGTCCAACCATTCTGTAGGTCAGTTTGGATCTATGCACAAAGGGCTTTAAAAATGAATGGCTGGGGGCAGCTGGGTAGCTCAGTGGATTGAGAGCCAGGCCTAGAGACGGGAGGTCCTAGGTTCAAATCCGGCCTTAGACACTTCCCAGCTGTGTGACCCTGGGCAAGTCACTTGACCCCCCATTGCCTACCCTTACCACTCTTCCACCTAGGAGCCAAAACACAGAAGTTAAGGGTTTAAAAAATTTAAAAAAAAAATGAATGGCTGCTGTTTGACCCAGCCATACCACTGCTGCGTTTGTACCCCAAAGAGATAATAAGGAAAAAGACTTATACAAAAATATTCATAGCTATGCTTTTTGTGGTGGCAAAATATTAGAAAATAAGAGGAATAGCTGAATAAATTGTGATGTATGTTGGTGATGGAATATTATTGTGCGGAAAGGAATAAAGAACTAGAGGAATGCCATGTGAACTGGAAAAACCTCCAGAAATTGATGCAGAGAGAAAAGAGCAAAACCAGGAGAACATTGTACACAGAGATTCATACATTATGGCAAAATTGAACGTAATGGACTTTTCAACCAATAGCAATGCAATGACCCAGGATAATCCAGAGGAACTTATGAGAAAGAGCGCTATCCACATCCAGAGAAAGAACTGTGGAAGCAGAAATGCAGAAGAAAAATCTATGATCAACCACATAGTATGATAGGGATGTGATTACGGTTTTGATGTTAAAGAATCGCTCTACTACAAATATGAGTAACATGGAAATAGGATTTGAAAAATGATACCTGTATAACACAGTGGAACTGCTTGTTGGCATTGGGAGGGGAGAGTTGGAAGGGGGACATCTTAATCATGTTACCCTGGAAAAGTATTCTAAATAAAAATAAAAAAATAAAAAAAACAAAGGAGATATCACTGTAAAGCCCTTTGAAAACCCTAATGCACTATATAAATCCTTTTGTTGTTGTTGAGTCTTTTCATTCCTGTGTGACTCTTTATGGCCCTATTTGGGTTTTCTTGGCAAGGATACTAGAGTGGTTTAAAGGTTAAAATTAAAGGGTTGGACTAAATATATAAGAGTGTGGTCACCGAAATTGATTACTCAAATCAGAATGACTTTTATGGCAGTTTATTTACAAATTAGAAAGAGTGAAAGTAAGAAAAATGAGAGAGAGAGATAATTACTCCGACCTGGTCCAAACCAGGCAGGGCTTCAGAGGCCCCAGCCAAGGGAGCCCAGAGGTAAACTAAACAAGGGTTCTAGCCATGAGGCCTCCTCCAAGACAAGGGGCCTCTCTAGAGGCTAGTCCTTCCAGAAAAGCCAAGAAAGGGAGTCAGCCTTTTTACTCACCCTTGTGGGCAGTCCAAAGGGAAGCAGTCTGTGGCCTCCAAGGCCAAATTCAAAGGGGAAAAAACTGGTCACGGGAATTTACCACCATTTTTAAAGACAGTTCTTTGTGTCACTTCCTGTGCTTTCCTTTCACTTTTACATGGACCAATGGCAACTTTAACTTTTCTTCGGATTGCCCAGGGGGCAGTTAGTCATTTTTGATTTGTTACTCACTAGCACACATGGGTCAGAAACCTCCCCCCAATTTAAGGATTAAGTGGGGATATATATACAATCCTGGTGGCTAAAATCTAAAAAATAAATAGGGGAGGGTTAATCACATCTTCACAGTAGTTTGCCATTTCTTTCTCCACATCATTTTATATAGATGAGGACCTGAGGCAAGCAGAATAAAATGACTTGCCATGTGTCTGAGAACAGATTTGAACTCAGGAAGACGAGTTTCCCTAATTCCAAGCCCAGTGCTTTATCCACAGTGCCATCTTGCTGCTCATATAAATTCCATCTATTAATAATACTAAGTTTATTATTATTTCCCAGAATTTTGAGCTCCTACTGAACATAGTAGCACTCAATTAAAATTAAAATCAAGTCCAATTCTTTTCCATCCTGATACATAGAGAAACTTAGAAGTTCTTGGATCATGGATTTAAAGGTGGAAGAGACCACGAAGGTTATATGGACCAATCCTCTCATATTACATATGAGAAACTGGACATCAAGAGAGGTTAAGTGATATCATACCCCTGGTAAATATTAGAGTTGGGATTCACATCAGTTTTTCTTGATTTTTAAATACAGCACTATCCATTACACCATGACTGCCTCTCCTAGAGTATTTTAAATTAGTAATTGGCTCTGTCCAGTGACCTATAAGAGAGATATATGTGGAAAAATGTATCAGTTATAGAAAAGTTCCAAACCAGACCAGTCCAAAGTCCTGTAAGTTAATTCTTTGGATGCAATTATATCATTTATACATCCACATCAATGTGATCATGGAATTTCTTCTACTTAACAGTAACTTTGTTTGACCTATGAATCTTGTTCAGGTTAGCAAAGAAACATTTATTTAACTTCTTCATGTAAGAAACTATTTGAGGCTAAGGCTACAGAGCTAAAATAAATGAAACACTCCAGTCCTAGTATGGTCACTTACCAGATATGTGACATTAGGCAACTCAATTCACCTCTGGTCCTCAGTTTCCTCCTCTGTAAAATCAGGAGATTGAATTAGATGATTGCTAAGGTCTGTTCCAGTTCCATTGTCCTGTGATTTTGACCAAGAAATCAGCAGTAACTTAAGTAGTGCTAATCCAAATTTCTTGGTACTTGGGGAGATAGCCAAGTGGGTAAAGGAAGAATCCAACCCAATGATTCTAACCCTCTTTTGTCTGAGCTTTTCAGCAAAACTGATCATCACCTTCTGACAACCTTTTGATGTAGTTGTTCATGGAAAATTAATTGGAAATGAAGATGAGATTCCAGAACTCTTTTAATTTCCATAGCTTTGTTCTCCAGGGAGCCAGAGCACAAAAACAGCTGGGGATCCTCCCTACATCAGAAGGTATCCAATGAAGCTGACTCCAAAATAATCAAAAGCAACAGAATGGAAAACCACATAATAATAGGACTAATAATACCTTGTTTTATTTAGTGCCTTGCTATTTCTCACATAAATAGTCTCCTTAGAGGAATCTATTTATATGGAATATGAAACTGTCTTGAGATAAGAAGGGAAGGGATTATATTACATGGAGATGTTATCTCCATATAGTATAGAGACAATTATAGGCAATAAGGATAGGAGTAGTGGTATGAATGGAGATAAGAATATGTATAGGGTTGGGGATACGGATATGGAGAGTGGTTGGACCTGTGATTTCATTGGTAGGATCCCAGGTGATAAATTACCTTGTGCCAATGCAAATTGACACCTCTTCTACAATCCATAGTTTTGAAGACAATTGTGGTATAATGGAAAGAACATTTGAGTAAGAGAAATATGATTATAATCCCAATTAGTACCTCTGGATCACTTCACCCCTCTTGGTGTCAGTCTCTTCCTATTTAAAATTAAGTGGTTGGACTAGTTGATCTCTATGGAATCTCCCAAGCTCTAATACCTTATAATCCTTTACGATGGGTTATTAATCTTTTTTATGTGTTATGTATCCCTTTAGCAGGCTGATGAAGCCTATAGACCCTGTAATGTAAGAAAGTTCAGATGAAGAATAGAAGGTAACAAAATTGTATTACTTGTCACTAAAGTAGGAGAACAAATACCAGTAGGAAGATTCTAAGTGTACTGTAGCCCACATTCCCCCCAGTTGAGGTCAGCACACAGTAGTGTGGCTTCCATGTTACAACTTTTGCATTTTAGTCAAAGACCTAGAACTCCTCATTACTTAAAGTCCATGGTGTTATACCGAACACTAGCTGATACTATTTGGCAATTGACCTTTCATCCATAGGGGAAGACAATAGTATAGTTAGGACTAGTGAAATGGAGATATTTTCTAACTTGTCTACTAAGGAATGAGGCTTGACTGTCAAGGACATCAAGGACTTAATTCTGTGTTAATGCAGCAAGAGGCTGGTATGTGTGGCATACTTAACTTTCTGGGGAACAGGGAACAGAAGATTGAGCCATACCAGTCAAACTGACTCGCAGACTCCTCAGAAATACATGTTTAAATAATTGAAGGAAATGCTCAAATTCAGTTAAAGGTTAGTGAAAATAAAGGTGTAATTTATTTTTCATTCAAGTTCATCATCCTTTGGAGTCTATCCATGGACCCTTGGAGGAATCATGGTCCCCCAAATTAAGAACCTTTGCTATAAGATGAGGAAACTCAGAAAGCTCAGAAAGATAAAGTGATTTGCCAAAGATGTCAATGCCCACTAGAGGATGCAACCTATTTGAGCATCCCTTCCTTCTCTGGCCTGATTTACCTTGCATGAATAAACAGTGCAAACTTTATAATGCCTTAAGGTTCAGAAAATACTTTCCTCACAATATCCTTGCAAAGTTGTTCTTTACTGTATTCAATGTGTTTTTGTTTTGTTTTGTTTTTTTCAGATCAGTGCCTAGCATGGTATTTGACACAAAATAGACACTTTTTTTTTTAACCCTTATCTTCAGTCCTGGAGTCAATAATATGTATTGGCTCCAGGGTAGAAGAGTGGTAAGGGCTAGGCAATGGGGATCAAGTGACTTGCCCAGTCACATAGTTAGAAAGTATTTGAGAGCAGATTTGAACCTAGGATCTTCCATCTCTAGGTCTGGCTCTCAATCCACTGAGCCACCCAGCTGCCCCCACAAAATTGATACTTAATAAATCCTTGTTGATGAATTTATTGATTGATTAGTAAATAGAAACTTCTAGGGATTAAGTGATTTGACAGTGGCCACAGAGCTAGTATCTATAAAGGTACACTCACACTGAACATTAATTTGTGTTTTTAGACTCATGAGAGAGACAGCAATGGAAGCAAGGAAAACAAATGTAGCTATAATTCGACAAGTGCAATCTTGTAGTGACTGGAGAGGGTAGTGTTGTGAGCCAGAAACCGAGATGTTATGTGCTTTTGACAGAACTAGTCAATTACAGTTTTCAGAAGTAGGAACCTGTAGTATTTCAAAAGCCTTAGATGTCCACCGAGCACCTGAGTTTACTTCCAATCCATTAATGTCCCCAGCTTAGGAATTCACTTCTGCAAGATAAAAGTCTTTGTAAAAGTGCTATCTGCAAGATGGGAGTCAGGGAATAGGATCGCAGCATCTCTGTAGGGAGGGATCTGAGGAAAAAGGAAGAATTAGGAAACACCACTCTCCAGAGGGTGAAGTGAGTCCAAATAGGATTTAGGTCACAAAGCAAGATGAATTTGAAAAGATCTCATTCAGATCCTTAACAGGCCTTGGCCTATGTCACAAATTCAGCACTCAGGCTGTTGATGTTCTCAGGCTTTGTTCACAAGGGAGCCAGGACTAGAGAAGTGGGATGTTTCCCAGAGTAACTCTTGCCCCAAGTACCCACCAAAGTCACCCACTCCCAAGGTTATATTACCTCTCCAAAGGAGGCTGGGGAAAAAGATATGAAGAAATACTTTTAGGACATGCAAAGTCTTGTAAAATGATGGCTTTTTTTCCCACCTAGGACAATAATTATTGAGGGAGCGAGGAAGAGAGAGAAGAGGAAAAAGAATAAACATTTATACAGTGACTACTCTGACAGTGACTTGGATTTTTAAAATTTTTTTAATTTTATTTAGAATATTTTTCCATGGTTATATGATTCATGATTTTCCCCTCCTCTCTTCCCTCACTCCTTCCAGAGCTGACAAGCAATTCCACTGGATTATATGTTGTTCAAAACCTATTTCCATATTATTCATATTTGCAAGAGAGATTTTTTAAAGCCAAAACACCAATCATATCCCCATCAAACCTCATGATTCATCATATGTTTTTCTTCTGCATTTCTGCTCCCACAGTTCTTTCTCTGGATGTGGAAAGCGTTCTTTCTCATAAGTTCCTCAGTGTTGTCCTGGACCATTGCATTGCTGCTAGTAGAGAAGTCTGTTACATTCAATTATGCCACTGTGTATCATCAGTCTTTGTGTACAATGTTCTGGTTCTGCTTCTTTCACTTTTCATCAATTCCTGGAGGTCTTTCCAGTTCACATGGAATTCCTCCAGTTCATTATTCCTTTCCCCACAATAGTATTCTGTCACATCAGATACCACAACTTGTTCAGCCATTCCCCAATCAATGGGCATTCCCTCATTTTCCAATTTTTTGCCACCACAAAGAGCGTGGCTATAAATATTTTTGTGCATATATTTTTTCCTTATTATTTCTTTGGGGTATAAACCCAGCAGTGGTATGACTGAATCCAAGGGCAGGCAGTCTTTTAAAGCCCGTTAGACATATTTCCAAATTCCCTTCCAGAATGGTTGGATCAATTCACAACTCCACCAGCAATACATTAATGACAGTGACTTTTAACAAAAAAAAATTTTTTAATCTACACCGATGAGGTAGAAACAATTATCCTATTTTATAGTTGAAGAAACTGAAGCAAAAAGAGGTTAAAAGGATTTGTCTAGGGTCACATACCTAGTCAGTGTCTGAAGTTAAATTGGAACTAAAATCTTCCTGATTTCAGACCCAGCATTCTATCTACTGAAGCATCAGCAGCCTCTAGCACTCTGTCTGGTAGCACAGAAAATATTCCAACACTGACTATTCTCATGCCAGAAGACAGAGTAGAACTTTAATTGTGGTAGGTAGGAAGGTAAAGATGAGAAGACATCACCCTGGGACTTCAGGAATGGCAGCATGGACCAAAGAATGGCAAGAGAAAGCATGAAGTTGATAGTCACCCTCCCAGGGAGAAAGTTAAACCCCCAAAGACAGAACAACTGCCCCCCAGCCTTTAGTCATTATCCAAGGCAAAATCCCATGTCTTTTGGATCCTTGGCACAATCACCCCTGACCTGGAAATGTTACAGTTAAGCACAGGTTTCCCTCCTCACTCCCTTTCCTTTCCATTTCTCCTGCCTTCATCATTACTCCTTCATACTTTTGCTAGCTATGGTAGTTTAGTGGAAAGTTTTACTGATTCACAAGTAAAAATCCAGACATGATTGTGCCAAGGATCCAAACATATACTAAGTTTTAACTCACCTACAAACCAAACATTATACTACCAGCCCTAGTTCTATCACCAATACCTCATCTACTTACTTGCTTTGATACGATTAGATTTATTCACTCTGGACCTCATACCCCACTATTTAGTAGGAAAGCCAGACAATATCCTCATCCTGTTGACCACCCTATCACACTGCCTTGTCCCTCTGCTAATGGGGTAGTCTCCTATTTTTTCCCACGCCAACTCTTTCTCTTAGAAACTCATATGAGGGGTCCAACTGGGTAGCTCAGTGGATTGAAAGACAGACCTAGAGATGGGAGATCCTGGGTTCAAATCTGGCCTCAGACACTTCCCAGTGGTGTGACCCTGGGCAAGTCACTTGACCCCCATTTCCTAGCCCTGACCACTCTTCTGCCTTGGAACCAATACACAGCATTGAGTCCAAGATAGAAGGTAAGGGTTGAAAAACAAATCAAACAACTATATAAGTTTGTGTCCTGAATAACTTTGGTATTTCAACTGTACTGAGCATCCCACTTCAAGTTCAAGTTGCCTCCCATGTGCTGCTGATGGAATTGTGGGAGATTGAGCCTACACACTTATTCTATTATTTCTCATTGAATATTCTGTTCTCATAGTTCTGTAAGTAGTAATCAGTCTGATAATCTGCATCCCTGTGTGACATTGTCCCCCTTCCTCCAAATCATTCCTTCCCCTTTTGCCTTACAGATGTAAGCAGAGATCTGGATTCGAATGTCCTCCATATTATTTACCAGCAGCATGACCATGATAAATCAACTAATTTTCTGACAGCCTCTGTTCATCTTTCTCAGAATTTATACTAAGCATTGGTTCCAAGTCAGAAAAACGATGACTATGCAACTGGGGTTAAGTGACTTGCCCAGAGTTATACAGCTAGGAAGTGTATGAGGTCAGATTTGAACCTAGGACCTTCCATCTCCAGGCTTGGCTCTCTAGCCACCTTGCTGGCCCTTATAGAGAACTTATCAAACCTCTTAGTACTACATAAATTGTCCCCAAAGTCTTAGTGCAACTTTAAAGTTAAATAGCTAGTAAAGCTTAAAAGTACACTAAAACTTTCGGGATATCCTATATAAATAGGAACTCCTGTTAATTGATGACAACCTTTCAATGGTTTGTGATAATGTCACTTATCTGCTCAAAATCCTTCAATAGTTCCTCACTAACCATTTAATCAAGTTCAAATTCCTGAGAATGGCAATCAGTCTGTTGCTCCTCTGCCCCCAAAACCTTTCCAGATTTACCACACAATTGTCCTTCAGAAAATTGGTGACAACTCATGTTCCATACTTTTTTACATCCTTATTTTAGCTCATTGCTTTTAGTCTGCTAAGCTTAGTCTGCTAAGAATACTGTTCTTCCTTCATGACCCTCATTCAGCCTCTTCCATGAAGTCTTCCTTGAGCCCTCAAGTGAGAAATGAGCTTTCCTTCTTCAGATCTCTCCTAGTATTTTGAACTTTTTCTGTATACTTTTGTGTCATAGCTATCTGAAGCATCTTCTCAATTTTCAACTATATTAGAATATATCTTAGGCAATGTTTTGATTTGACACATAGTAGGCTCTCAATTTGTGATTTTAACTGAATCACTGACAGAACAAGACATGTTCCACTTATTGGTTTTATTATCCCAGAGCCTAGCATAGTGCCTGGCACTTAATAATATGCTTGTTAATTGATTGATCTGCTAAGGCAGAGACCGTGTCTATTATATATATATATATATATGTGTGTGTGTGTGTGTGTGTGTGTGTGTGTGTGTGTGTGTGTGTGTGTATAAAATAGACACGGTCTCATATATATATATATTCAGAGAAAGATAATATACATGCATGTGTATATATTGCATATATATATATGTATGTGTGTCTTAGTACTTAAAGTACACATTGGAGATAAAAAGTATTCAATAAATGTTTGTTTAATTAAATTGGGCTGAATTACTCCATAAGGCACTGGTAAAATACCCAGATGTTCCTTGGGCTAGTCTGACCTTAGCTCAAGCCTGTATTCACATGTCTGTTTTCATAAATCTCTTTTGTCTTTTTTTAAAAACACTTTAGTCTTTTTTGTCTCTCCCAGAGTACAATCAACTACCCAGTGATTCAGATGCAACCACCTAGTTAGAAGGCTTGGATCAAAACTTAGTGATGCAAGGTCAAAGTCATCCACTGTAGCTTTCAAGCTCACTTTGAAATAATGCTCTCGCAAACTAATTCCTCTATATGCATTTGAATGAACCTTTATAACAAATAGAGCAAATTGCTTAGCTCCAGGATTTCCAAACCCTGAAAATCATGGAATCTATGAATAAAAAAAAATTGAATCTTGATACTAGAGTACAGAATCTTAATTCCAAAGCTTTATGCAAGATTCAGATGCCTCCCCTTTTTCCTCTCTACAGAGGCTTGACGTGGAGCATATTAGGGGTAAAAGGGACAGAGTACACTGAGATACCCTTTCACGTGAGGCTAACTAGAATGAAACATACCCAAGGAAAGCCTTCACTAATAGATTTCAGATAGCTTCTGTATCTGTTTTATTGTAACTGCTTTCCTAAAAACATTGAATTTTAGAGTTTAAAGGAACTATAAAGGTTACCCTGTCCAATTCCCTCATTTATACCATCCCAAAGCCAAAAGATATAAAGTGACTTGTCCAATATCACATAGAGCCAAAATTAAAATCCAGGAGTTTCTGATCAAACAGTAAAGTTGTAATGCTTTAATAAACTTTGGACATATATAACACAGTGTCTAAAATTGTTAGCCAGTATTCCATGTTGGAGGAGTAGAGGAAGTTAAGTATGCAAATAATAATAAAATATTTAAGGAGTGAAACTGGGTATGGAGGAAGGAGCAGAGTATAATTACCTTTCTTTCAGAGGATCAAAAGATTTAGAGCTGGGAAAGGACCTTTGAGGTCATCTAATCTAAACCTTCTGTTTTATAGATGAGGAAACTGAGGAACAGAGAGAAAGAGAATTCTTCAAGTTCAGAGTTAGGAAGTGACAGAGGAGTGATATGAATTCCATATCTTATGACTCATGACTTATACACATGTTCCACCATGACATCCTAAAAGCATTCCATTCAATTCTGTTCTAGAACACTAAGTTTCAGATTGAAAAATCCTGCTACAAGTCTAGACCCAAATGCTTATATGGTCCCTCTTGCATACCACTGATCACACGTGTTTCTCCATTCCCCCTAGCTGCACTCAGACTTTATCTAGGAGGATGCTTCGGAATCAGTAATCATCTCAGCTCTTCATGACTGTAGAGCTGACCCACATAAGCTAATTAAAACTACTCTTCCTCCCTCCAAACTTGGGTCACCCCAAATTACAGGAACATTGTTTTCTTTAATGGAAATGTCTTCTTCTGAAGACAGAAAGGTATGCTATGAACTTTTAAAATGTTTTTCCTATCTCGTCTAGAAGTTGTAGAGTAGACCTAGGGAAAGAGAATGTTACCAAGGCGCAAGGAGCTGATAGAGGATGCTAAATGAGGAAGCTTTTTTTTTTTGTTAAAAAAACTAAATTTCAAGGCCATATTGGTGCATTTTAGGATCCAAATGCCTATTTTACCGGCATGTTTCTTCCAGCCTGGCATGTGGGGCTGATGAAATTGTGAAGTTTTAAGACCTCATTGTCCTTTTCTTATAGTTTCCAGTTTCCCTTGTTTAAGTGTCTCTCTTTGGCAATAACATCTCCCTGGTTGCTTATGTCCTTTCTCCTTCTACTTCTATTGATTGTCTCCTGACTCTGCCCTTAAATTTCAAATAGAATAGAAACTCCCTCCTTTCTCCTTCCCTTGACCTTCAACCCTCAGCTAGGTCATTGACAATAGCAGAGATTCTCTGAGCTTACCCAAGAAGTAGCAAACTTCTTCCCTTGCTTTTAGTGTTCTAGTTACCCTGTTCCTGCAGGAATTCTGAAGAGGTGCGTCAAGGATTCTTTGACAGGCCCACTGTGGGAAATGAGATACTTGACTATAAGCTACTTCAGAAATCATCTTTGAAAAGGAATCATGAATTTTCCAGAGAAAGAACTGATAAATAGAAATAAGTAAGACAGTTTTGATGTGCACATATAACTTTTTTTCAAAAGATGCTTTTTCTAGGAAGGAGGGGAGTGAGGAAGAGGACTAATTGGTTATTTTAATGTAACAAACAATTAAATTTAAATCAGCTGCCTTCTCAGGACCCTTGCAGAGATAAGGTGGCAAGCTCTTGGCAAATAGGAACATAATTCTCTCATTTTTAATAGTGAGCTAAAACAGAAAAGTGACCAAGCCAAAAATAGACTCCAAACCATTTATCTTGACTCTCAGGCTAGTGTTCTTTCTACTAGCATGCAGTCTCAAAAAGATAATGAATTTCCCCAATAAGTTCTACATGGATATTCAATTTAAATACAAAAGATCATATCATAACAATTGAAGGAAAATGAAAGCAAATAGACAGAAAGTTGTTCATTTTTCCACCAGAGATCAAGAGCAGATGATATATGCTACCTTGTTTATTCAATATACATTAACACATCCTCAGTTTAAATGGACTCGAAGTTTACAAAGCATTTTTTCTCACAACAACCCTCCAAGAAAAACATCAACATTGGCAATGAGGAAATCCATATTGGTAAAGTCTGATCCTTCCTCTAGTATTTCTATCTCTTGTGACAAATTCTTTGGGAATAACAATGATGGTGATGTTGATAATAGCTGATATTTATGCATGTTTCCAAAGTGATCTAAATACCTTATATCTTTTAAGTATCTCAGTCTCCCTGTAAAATAGTGCTATCATCATTCCCTCCATGTGTATCCCCATACTGATGAGGGACATGGTTTCATGATTTGTCCAGCATTACCCAGGTAGGATTGGAGCTAACCAATAAACAAGCATTTTTTAAGGATCTACTATACACTAGGCACTGGCAATACAAAGACAAAACCTAAATAGCCCCTGTCCTCAAGTAGCTTATATTTCATCAGGGAAGCAATAGGCATATAAATAACTATATATACAATCTATACAAAATTAATTTGAGGTAAACATTTTAGAAGGGAATTACCCTGTGTGGTGCTTAACAAAGGATTCATGGTAGGAAGTATCACTTTGGTAGAGTTTTGAAGAAAACAAGAGATTTTTTAACAAAGTGAAGGAGAGTAGGAGACCACAAGAGGGATGGGAGACAGCCTGTACAAAGATGTAGAAATAGGAGAGAGAATGTGCAGATTAGGCTACTAGAAAGAAGGTTGGTTTGATCAGACTATACTCTCCTCGCTGTGCTACTTGATAAAGGCTATCACTGAAACACATCTTCTTCATTAATAGAAATGTGACTATAAATTGAATTTTATAATGGAATCATGTGCTGCCATTGATTTATATGATAGAAGCACAGTTGGGAGAGAATCTCAAAAATTATATTCAGTCCACTTAGCAATCCTCTCAAATATGCCTGATAATTGGCCATCCAGGCTCCTTTTGAAGTGAGGGAAGTCTCCTCCCTCCAGAGACAGCTCATTGCCCCTTTGGGTAGTCCTGTCGAGATGCTGTTTTTCTTACATTGAGTCTAAGCCTATCTTTTTACATTTCTAACTATTCGTAGCACCAATGAATGAACACAATGTTTCTTCCACATGAGAACTCTTCAGGTACTTGATGACTATGGTATATTTTCTCCAAGTTAAACATTCCGAGTTCTGCCAGTTCCTAGGTGGCATGTTCTTGAATAGTCTCCCCCACCCTATTCACCAGGATCTAGCTCCTCTGTCTTGTCTTAACTTGTCCTTTGCTCCAGGACACATCACAATACTCACAGTGTGGTCTGATGAGGGCAGAGCACGGAAGGATAATTATCTCCCTCATTGTGAATGTGAATCTCCGTTCCTGAACTGAGAATGTGAGATGCATTACGGTAATTCTCTTTCTGATTGATCTTTTAGTTGCTTCTAATAACTTCAGTTTTAAGTTAGGTTCTCTTTTCTCCCCTTCCAAAAAAAAAACAGTTAATAGTATAAAAGCAAATATTTAAACCCACTTAGGATCAAAATTGCTGGTCACCCAAAGGGCAATGGAGCAAGGTATAATGTACATAAACATTCTACCTTATTCAACAAACTCCAATTGCTCCCTATTATTTCTAGGATTAAATACAAATTCCTTTGGCATTTAAAGCCCTTTATAACTTTCCTCCAACCTACCTTCCTGGCCTTACTATATGTTATTTCTGATAGTGGTTTCCAGAAGTAGTGTGATAGAATTCTAAATCTGTAGTCGAGAAAACTTGAGTTTAAATCATTTTTCAGGTATTTACTAGCTGTCTTACACTGGGCAAGTCAATTGAATCCTCTCAGCTTCAGTTTCCTCATTTGTAAAATGTAGAAAATAATAGCACCCTTCTCACAGGTTTTTTATGAAGTTCAAAAATACTGATATACATAAAAAGCTTTACATGTCTTAAATAAATATATAATGGTAACTTATTATGTAACCACCTTATTGAATGACTAAATTAACTTGTTGGTCCTCACACACAACACTCAGCTTCCCATTTCTTTCTTTCTTTTTCTCAATAACCCTAACTTTCTGTCCTACTAACAACTCTGTGTCAGAAGAGTAGGGTTTGACCAAGGTCACATAGCTAGAATGTGCCTGAGGCTAGATTTTAACTGAGATTCTCCTGTTTCCAGACCTGGCTCTCTAGCCTTGGAACCACCTGACTACCCCTTCCTATTTCTTTTTTGCACTTGCTTTTTTTCAGGTCTCAAATGTAAAATTTTTAGTTTCCTTCAAAGTTCAATTTATGTCCCACAGCCATTCTTTTCTTTCCCGCAAACATTTTCATTTTATTTAT
This sequence comes from Gracilinanus agilis, assembly GCF_016433145.1. Lineage (NCBI taxonomy): Eukaryota > Metazoa > Chordata > Mammalia > Didelphimorphia > Didelphidae > Gracilinanus > Gracilinanus agilis. The sequence continues at coordinate 598,782,545 of NC_058131.1, forward strand.
ATATATGCATATATATATATATATATACACATATATGTTTGTATGTGTATGTGTATACACATTGCATACTTATGTATTTATAGGTACCTGTTGTCCTTGTGCCTCTACCCACTCACCCACATAAGATGTAAACTCCTTCTCTTAGAAAAGAGACTGTTTGAGTTTGGTTTTTGTATACCTTGTACCTAGTATAGTGCCTTGTACATAGTTGATGCTTAATAAATTCTTATTGATTGATCAATGTGCAATAGCCAATCACCAACAATAAATTAGGTAACAGAAGACAACCATCAAAGAGCTATAAACAGATATGTATTGAGAGATGTATAAGAGAAGATTTTTTCCATGGTTCCATGATTCATGTTGTCTCCCCCACCCCTCCCTGGGTTGATAAGCAATTCCACTGGGTTATACATATATTATCACTCAAAACCTGTTTTTATATTATTCATTTTTATAATGGTGTAATCTTTTAAAACCAAAACCCCAAATCATATACCCACATAAACAAGTAATAAAATAATATGTTTTGAAGAGTCCTTTTAAAATGTTAGTAAAGATACCCTGGCTCACTTGGAATTTAAAGTATGGATACTTTTAAAAATATTTATTTCTTTTCATTTGGTTACATCTGTCTATGTAAGAGAGCCCTAGAAAATCATTAATTTCATGGGAAGTCTAAGTACCACAAAATTATCATCTTTAGGAGAAATTCCATATGAATAGAAGTGGTGCTGTGGAAAGAGTTGGACTTGGAGTCAGGAAGACTTGGCTTCAAATCCCATTTCACATACTTACTGGATGTTTGACTTTGGTTAAGTCACTTGACCTCTCTAACTTAAGTTTCTTCATTTTTAAAATGAGGGGATTGGATTTAATGAGTATTAAGGTCAAATTTAGCTCTAAATCTCTGATCCCATGATCTTATGATTAGACATATTCCTACACTCTAAGTGTAGCCAGCCAAACTGGCTTTCTCTCTTTCTCACACAAGGCACTCCATTCCACATCTTTGTTTTGCATTTTCTGTCCAGCTAACATTATTGAACTGCCTTCTGTTTCACATTTATTTTGTAGAATCCATTTCTTCCTTCAAGATTTAGCTCAAGTGCCCAGTTTCTAGAGAGAACCTCTCCTTATTCCCTCAGATGCTAGTGTTCTTCCTTCCTAAACAATCTTATATTTATTCTGTATATAGATTCCATATCTTATATATGTGCATATTGTTTCTATTAGAAGATAAGTTCCCAGTACAATGCTTATCAGATAGTTGTTACTTCATAAATGATTGCTGATTGATTTATGTCAATAAGTCACTGGTACCATTGTACTGAATAGGCTCATTCTTGCTCAGTCTATCCCAACTTCACCTGAGACTTCAGAAGATGGTTGGAATCAACTTCATCATATTCTTGACCTTCTAAAACTAGTCAGGTTCCTCTTCCTTTTGTGCATGCACATGCCTTTCTGACCTTGTTGGCTTACAAGCCCAGTAGGAAGTAGTTGTCTACTAAGTGTGGAATTTGTTGATGTCTTCTGGGTTATTGAAAACAATATTTATCATCTGGAAAGGCAATCTGCATCCACCCCCTGACACCTTCCTTTTACCATATATGCTACTTGTCTTCCTCCATTTCCTTATCAAGCTTCTTCGTGTTTTCCCCATATTACTAGAGAGTCTAGATATCTTTCTACCCTTATCCTTGAATCTTTCTCCTCCTCCATGCCTCCCTAAAATGAACTTCTTTCATACCATTTTCTCAAATCAGCAAAGGCTTTCCGAAAATGAGCAAAGAAATTATTTATAGTTTTACATATTATAGTCCTGGCCATTTGACTTAGTTCCCTCCTCATTCTGCTACTCTTTCCACACTCTAATTCCATACCCTTTAAATACCCCTCACACTAATTTACCCCTATAAAACTATAGATAATGAATCGTAAGCCATTCATTGTCATGTTATCCAACTCTAGAAAGACCTTGAGATAGTGTTTCTGTCTGGGTCTTATAAAATAATGAGATTTTAAGCAGGAAAGGATTTTAGTCATCATCTAGTCAAATTTCTTCTTTTTATACATGAGGAAACAGACTCATAGAGACATTTAAGAAATTGTCCAAAAGTCTAATCCAGAAAAGAAGTAGAAGACCCTTGATCTCCTGACTCAAAATTCTGTGCTTTTCCTACTATATTGGGAGTGCCTCTACCTTATATGTAAATTGAAATTTTTTTATTTAAATCTTTCTGCCAGGGCCGCCCAAGAGGTAAAACTAATAAAAGTGAATAGAAAGGACTTGGCAAATATAAAGTGCCATATAAATGTGTCAAAATCTCCTGGAGCTAGAAGTTCTGAGTTGATGTTCTATATAGTCAGTCAGGCTCCAGGCCATCTCTAGCAAAGGGAGTTAGATGGAGGAGGTGGGGAGAGGAATAACATTGGCATGAAGTTCATGGACTCAGTATTCCAATGTTCCTAGCAAATTGCAGCCTGCACTGTGGAGGAAATGGGACCACCAGTCCCAATAGTAAGAACCCACAATGGTGTATGGGAGGGGAAATTAAGAATAAAGACACTGACTCTATGCATGGAGAAGTTTCAAAAAGCAAAACGCAATATCCTAAGTTGGATTTTGGCCAGAATATTGCCATTAACACTTTGACTGCTGTTTTTATTATTAGCATTAATATAATTGTAATAGTAAACAAAATCATGAGAGAGGAATGGAGAGCCAGGAGATTTGTTTTCCATGACACTATATTGACCATTACCTCAGCCTCAAAAAGGGTCTCATAGAAATTTCTGGCCTGGGTGTATAGAGCCTTCTGTCTCCTGCCCAGTTTTCTAACCCTCTACTCATTCATTCCCAGGTTTTATAGCTCATGCAGTGCAAGTTCCTTCCCCCATAGCTTCACAGTAGTCAGGGAAACTGTGTTAGCACCTCGTTAGCACCCTGCTAGCAAGAATGTCTACTTAAACAGTTCTTGCTGACAGGGTATTACCTCACTCTTTCCAAAAGCATTCTGCCCCAGCTTAGACTGGGTACTCAATTCAAGGTCTCCTCCTGAGGAGACTGATTGAGAATAATCTTGAGGGCACCTCAGCGTAAGCCATTATGGGTTCCCTGAGTGAGAGCATCTGGAAATAGGTCAGAAAAGATGCCTTGTGCAGGCTACAGCTCCTGTCCCAGACTATGCACTTAGCTAAGTTTCCATGGGGTTTTCTTTTTCTGTGTTTAGAACTAAGATGTGGTGACCCTGGTGTACCAAAGCTACCCAAGTACTCCATTACAAGACATATTATAACATGAAAAACAAAAAAAGAGGAGCCTTCTGAGAAGGCAGAAGAACAATTTATCACTATGATATGGTTGAAAGGCCATCAGGAAACCAAAACATACTGTAGGGTCTGGTAAAGCCTAACTCTGTTACCATTTATTACAATGTCTAAAATTCTACCATTACAAGTTCATTTCTAGAATGGCCAAACTTAGAATTGAAAGGTATTTCAATTCTGCAGATATTGGCTAAGGGTTAAGATAGATAAGGCATATAGCTCTTCTCTCAAGAATTTTAGGGATGGAGGAAGAAAAGATTATACAAATAACTATGATAAAAGATGAAATTAGATAAGAGGAGAGAGAAGATTCAGAGAAAGTACTTAGAAATATTAAATCACTTTGATCTGAGAAGAGGTAGTTTCAAGGAAAGCTTCCTAGAGTAGGTGACAACTAAATAAAAGAGAATGAAGAACTTCAAAATACTTAAATGAGAGCATGATGATTAAAAGGTGTTCACTCCTAAGGTAGTAAAAGAAAAAGAGCAAGGTAAAAATGGGAACACTGTTTTTTGGCTGTAAACTGATATGACTATTCTGGAGAGCATTTTGGAACCATGCTGAATGGAATATCAAATTGTGCGTAGCCTTAGACCAAGCAATATACCTATTAGGCCTGTATCCCAAAGAGATCAAAGATAGGGGGAAAGGACCTATTTACACAAAACTGTTTATAGCAACTTTTTTGGGGTAGGCAAAAAATTAGAAACTGAAGTGATGTCTGTCAACTGGGAAATGACTGAACAAGTTGTGGCATATGATCATAACAGAATACTATTGTGCCATAAGAAATTAAAAACAGTATGATCAAACAAGCAAAAAAAAAAAAAAGAAAAACTGGAAAAACTTGTATGAAGTGATGCAAAGTGCAGTGAGCAGAACCAGGAGACCTTTATACACAGTAACAGCAATAACATGCCATGATCAACTGTGAATGACAACTATTATTAACAATTCAAGGATCCTAGACAACCTCAAGGGACTCATTGCAAGAAAGGCTATGCACTACCATCAAAAGAACTGGTGGAATATAAACTCATATTGAAGCATACCACTTTTCACTTTATTTCTCTTGTGAGTTTTTTATAGTATAAATGATGTCTTTTTTTATAACATGAAGAACAAGGAAATATGGATTGCATGAAAGTACAGTTATAACCTCCATCATATTACCTGCCATCTTAGGGAGGGGAAGAAAGAAGAGAGAGAACATGAATCTGACATGAAAATTATTATTGTACCTAAATGTAATTGGGGAAAATATGATAATATTTTTAAAAGTATGAGGAAGAGGCAATAGTATTAATTTGGCTGTATCACTGTAAAAGGGAATTCTTTGTTCTTTTTGAGTTTACACTTGTGAAAGGGAATCCTTTATTTTCTTTGCCTAGTTGGAGCTAACACTTTAGTTAACACTAACTTAAGTACCTCACTAAATTATGAAGACAGGATTAACTCTCCTTTGTCCACCTTTTGATTGAATCAACACAAGCTTAAACTAGGTGGAGGAGCTCACAAACCACTTAGTGAATTCACACCCTATGAAACTCAAACAGCCAGGAATTTGTGAACCCTTTTGATGCGTACACACCCCTTCAGAAGGTAAGAACTGGTTCCCACAAACACTGCCCCCAGGTCAGTGCTAGAGAATTTGGAAGACGAGAAGCTGCTATAAAAGGCTCTGAATATCTGGGGGTAAAAAAGTTGACTCCAAGAAGAAAGTTGGCTGCAAGAAGGTTGGCTCCAGGAAGAAAGTCAGCCTCAAGAATCAACTTCAGCTCAAGTCATTGTTTTGACCTGCCTCTTGGAGGAAACTTGAGTGAGTGGATAGCTGGCTTTCCCTTCCTGTCTTCTGAAGAGAGTTTAATTCTGTTTGAAATGTCAACTAGTCCTGGCTGAGTCAAGCACCAGAGCAATATTTAGTTAGATAGGCTAATGTCTTCTCTACCCTTCTCTACTTTCATTCTTTCCACTTCTTTCATAAATAAAAACTATTAAAGGCCATTTTGAATTTGAGCAATAATACTTGAATTGGTGACTACCATATTATTTATAATTTTCATATATTTTAGTCAACCATTAAAATTTAATTCTTACATCATGGAGTACATCAAAGGTAGTAGGCTAGAACAAAAAGATGTAACTAGATTGCTGGGGTCCTTAAATTCCAAGATCAAGCATTTTTACTTTATTCTGAATAGGAATATACCAAGGCAATAAGATCATGAAAGTAGTTTAGTATGGTTACCGAGGTAGCTGGTATGAAAGATGGAATAGAGAAAAGGATAGGCTAAGAGCAGGAAAACTAATTAGGAAGTTATTATAATAGTCAATAGAAGAAAAGAACTGCTTAAGTTATAGTAGTTACAGTTATCAGCTAGGTAATGCAATGAATAGAGACTCTGTGCCTAGAGTCAGGATGTTGTGGTTCAGTGATGCCTTTGTAGCCCCATTTGTAATTTCCTTGGAAAAGATAATGAAATAATTTGCCATTTCCTTCTCTAGCTCATTTTTTACTTATTGAAGAAACTGAGGCAAACAGGATTAAGTGAGTTGTCTAGAATCACACAGCTAGAAAATGTCCGTGTCCAGATTTGAACTCAGTAAAATGAGTCTACCTGACTTCAGGCCCAGTACTCTATCCACTATGCCCCCTAGCTGCCCTGAGCCTATAATCTTTAGTTCTCAGCATATAAAGAACTAGAAATTATTATAAGACTTTAATAAAGAGTTGAGTTCATGGGCAATTAGGCTGAAAAGGATAAAAACCAAAACATGATAATTTAAGACTAGCAAAGGGAATGCAGGAGCTGAAGGCAGGACAATGACAATACCATTTTTTTAAACAACTGACCCAAGGATGACTGACCAAGACTTCATTTCCAAGGATAGTGGAGATAGGACATGAGGTATATTTTTTTCATAGATAAAGAAAGAAATCCAGGAAAGAGTCAGAGGAAGGGGGAGAGGAAGAGAAAGAGAAGGAAGAGGAGAAAGGAAAGAGATCCTCAAAGAGAAGCCGCATGGAAAAGAGGACTTGAAACAGCATATATGGAGTCCTAAAGTGCAAACCAGAACAGAGGTATAGATTAGCTTCTGGGCAGGCTGCCAGCTATAAGAAAGTGAGGCAGCAGAGCTGTGGAGACTATTATAGCTTCAGCCAGCACATATAAAAGCCAAGAATTTCAAGTAAAGGGGCTCCCATTGGTCGCCAAGGGGTCACAATGTTTCCCATAGTTAGCAAGTGGCAACCTAGGCAAAGAGGAACTTCCTCATCTCTATTAGTAGAAAAGACAGTGAGGATGCAATCATATGGTAGATGGTTTCAGAAAATAGTTTAAACACTTCTTTAATTTCTAATTATGTTCTAATTTAGTGATTTTGGATGCTATATGTCATAATTAGCCTAAGATTTTGTTGGGATGTTAAAGAATATCAGACTTCCAAGTAATGGGTCCAATAAAATGGTGAACTAGACATTTTCTACTATTCACATTACTTGTCAAAAATTTCTAAAATAATTAAGTCCCAAATATTAAGGCATTATATATGAATCCTTAGAAGGAGGAAGAGGAGGAGAGGGAAGAAGAGGGGAAAGAGGAGGAGAAGAAGAAGGAGTGGAAGAGGAAGAAGAGGAGGAGCAGAAGGAGGAGGAAAGAAGGAAGGAAGGAAAGAAGGAAGGAAGGAAAGAAGGAAGAATAGGGTAAAATTCTTAAGAATTTATACCAGAGAATATTAAACCTTGATGAGTTGACTCAACTTTTTTCCCTGACCAGACTTCACTCCCACTACAGGGATAAACAAACCTATGTGGTTTGTGGATATGGGCCTATAATGCCTATTGGGCTCCCCTCAAGTTGCAGAGACTTTGTGAAAAAGCCTTAACCCCTGCCTATTAACAAGTGACACTGATCTGTACAACACTGAGAGGAAGAGGAGGACCAAGGGAAATATTTAAATATATGAAAAATAAATTTTGTGTGAGCAGGGAGGTTTCTTTTCCAAGAAAGAGAAGTAGATTTGGGGCAGAGGAAGGAAAATGGTAATGGAAAAGATAATCTCCAGCATTGCTTCATGGGAAGTAATGACTTTTTTCTGATGTAAATCCAAGTTTAGGAATTCCCAAACTTGTATAGATTCTGTCCAGAAAACCCAAACTCTATTCCTCCAATCTTACAAAAAGTGATAAATGATGATTCAGCCCAACTAGAAAAGGAAAGGAGAGCCAGTGGTAGAACTGGGTTGCTAGCATAAGTGGCTGTACACAGAAGGAAGGAAAGAAGACTAAACTCATCTAGGGCCAGTACTATCCATCTAAGGGTTACCTAGGATAACTACATTCCTGGATCCAGGTCAGGAACACTAAAGCCCACAATGTGAGAGGAGATGAAGCAGCCCTTTCTTGAGGGGTATATCCAAACAGCAAAGGAGTAGTAGTCAGGAAGTGAGTGTTAGAATAATATAAGAAAAAATGCTTAAAATATTCCAAGAAGGAGAAACCTTTTTTTTAAAAAAGAGGAAATAAATTTTTAAGGGAATACCTTAAAAAAACAAAAGGAAAAATGAGCATTAAATCTTCAAAGACATAATGAAACTCTATTAGCAAATAGAAGAAAAATGAAAAAGAACCATTGTCATGAAACCTAGAATCCCCTTGAATCTTAAGAGACAATGGAATAATAATAAAATATTCCATAATAGTTCAAAGGATAAAATCAATAAGAGAAGAGATTGAGGCAACATGTCAGAATTTATACTTTAAAAAGAAGGGGAGGGAAACGATTATAGTTGTCCCAGGAAAATGTGATAATTTTTTTTTTTAAACCTGAAAACTATAACATAAAATATAATATGAGAAAATGCCCCAGAACTTCTGACTACAGAAAAAAATAGTCCAAATCTAAAGAATTCAGAGATTGTATCTCTTAAAAAAAGAAACACTCAAACTCCAGACATTATGATTCTATTGAATAATCCCAGTGACAAACAATAAACTCTGTGCCAAAGAAAAAGACAATCAAATATCAAAAAAATACTAATAATTTAAGATTATTCCCCACCCACTAGGAAGTATAGAACAGAATGGAAGTATATTCTGAAAAGTAAAGGTACTCCCACTGCACAAGCAAAATAATGTACCCTGCAAACCTGTTCTAAATAATCATTCAAAAAATTTATATTGAACAAGAGACATGAGGCATTCTTTTAAAAAAATATGAGCAGAATAATTTGATTGTTAATACCAACATTAATGACAGAGTCAGAAAAGGAGGTAAAAAGTACAATTATTAAAAAGGAATTAGCAATTAAATAAATTATCCTCTATCCAGAGGTTATTTTTAAAAAGAGAAAGCTTAACCTATGAGTTGAAAAAATAAATATCATGAAAAGATTTTTTTAAGCACACAAAGGGATAAAAATGTAGGCAGAATTTGTTAAAATAGGAGAAGTGAACATAGAAGAGAAAAACTTAATTCCATGGCCTAAATTCATAACTCACCTACAGGAGACACAAAGTATTTCACAGTAGAAAATTTCGGAGTGGGAGGTTTGTGTTGTCAGGGCAGAAGAAGTTAGAAGGTAGAGGGAAATTGGTTTTTATTAAGTCTGTAGTAGATGAATAATGAAGAGATGTTGAATGAACAGTTGGATAATAGGAGTATTAATTTGAATGCCTAAAAATTCTATTGTTTTGATGTAATGGATTATTATAATACTATGATAAATTATGAAATGTATAGTTTCATAAGTACCTAGATCTATATGAATATTTATATGAAATGTATAGTTTCATAAGTACCTAGATCTATATGAATATCTATATGAAGATCTAGATGAATAGTTGCAAAGTAAAGGAAGGAGAACCAGGAGAGCAAGTTATATAGCAATATTAGAAGGAAAATCATCTTCGAAAGGCTTGAAAACCATGATCAACACAATGATCAGCCATTATTCCTGAGGACTAATGATGATACAGTACTTTGTTAGAGAAGTAATATATTTAACGACATATATTTTTGGACATGGACATTGCTGGAATTTAGTTTGTTTGCATATTTATTAAAAAGGGCTTTGTTTTTTTCTTCTTTTCCATTGGAGTTGAGGATAGTATAGCAAGGAAGAAATAAGGATACCATAGCATAAAAAGGAAAAGAAAGAAAAGAGGGCCTTTAATGTGTCTTGTTTGTTTAATTCTGGAAAAAAAAAATATATATATATGTATATATATATATATATGAGAGGCTAAAAATAAATATGGAGCAGTGGGAGAAATTTTAAAACTCTAGGCTGAATTTATTTTATACTTTGAAAAGAGCAAAAAGTACATTATTTAAAAAATGATCATTTTCATGTACAATTCTCTTTTTTGCTATTCCACTATGTAGATGGAAATTCACATTTTAATTGGTGTTTTAAGTTCAGAATAAAAATATTTTTTATAAGTTTAAAGAAAGATAAGCATGGCTAGACAGCACTTTAATTGAAGGCTTAGTTGATAAGCACAATATGAGTCAACAGTGTGCTGTGACAACCATAAAAGCTAATGAGATCTTGGGCTGCATTAAGACAGGAACAGCTTCCAGGAATAGAGGCAATAGTCCTCCTTTGCCCTGTTCAGATCCCATGTGTAGTATTGAGTTCAATTCTGTGCCTCATAGTTTAAGAAAACTACTAAGACAGAGAGTGTCCAGAGAAGGACAACTGAGAAAGTAAAGATCTCTGAGTTCATTTCATCTTAAAAACAGTTTAGGGAACTAGGGAGGACTAATCTGAAGGAGAGAAGGTTCAGGGCAATATGACAGCTTTCTTCAGTTATTTGAAGGGATTTCACATACAAAAGGTATTTAACTTGTTCTTTTTGGCCCCAGAAGGTAGAAACAGGAGCAAGTAGAGGAAGACATAAGGAAATACATTTAAGTTTGATGTCAGAAAAAAAAAAATACCATAGAAATTAGAGCTATCTAAACAGTAGAATGAACTGCCTTGGAAGGTAGGTGGGTTTCCCCTTACTGAAGGCCTTTAAAGCTGAATCATCTTTTCTTGTACTTTGACTTCAGAGAAAATTGTCTTTATCAAGGTGGTACCATGTAGTTGACCATCCTTCCTTCTCTTGTCCTTGCTTAATCAAGCAATCAACCAATAAGTTTTTATTAAGTACCTTCTATATTCCAGGTACTATGCTATACACTATGGATAAAAATTTAAAAGCAAGATAATCTCTGCCCTCAGAGAGTTTACATTCTAGTAGGGGTGGAATGGGTTTAAAGCATGTTCATAAGATATATACAAAGTGATTTTTTTTGGAAGGGTGGGGTGGTAATAACTGGAGTAATCAGCAAAGGTCTCTTGAAGGAGGTGCCACTGGAGTGGAAGCTTACAGAGAACTAAGCATTCTGAGATGTGATGTCAGAGGTGAAGACACAAAAGCACAGAGTGAAATCTGATATATAAGGAATAGAAAAAGTAGGTCACTTTTGCTGGAACAGAGGAGATGTGATGGACAGTAATACTTAGTGAACCTGGAAAGGTAGCATGGAGTAAAATTGAGAAGAGATTTAAATTTCAAACAGAGGAATTGGAATTTTATCTTTGAGGCAATCAAAAACCATTGAAGATTGTTGAATGGGGCAGTGATGTGGTCAAATACCAACTTGGCAGTTGTGGGAATGATATATTGGAGAAAGGAGAGAAAGAAAGCAGAGAAACTAGTTAGAAGGGTTTATAATAGACCAGAGAGTAGGTGATGAGAGTTTGAACTAGGGTGATTGTGGTATGTGCTGAAAGGTTATAGATATGAGAAACGTTGAAGAGGTAAAATCAACGAAACCTGGCAACCGTTTGTAGATGGAAGAAATGTTTAAAAGTGAAAAGATGAGGATCATTCCTAACTTGTGAACCTAAGTGACTAAAAGAATAACAATTTGACAGAAAGAGGAATTAGAAAAAGGGGAGAGTTGGAGAATTAGATAATGAGTCTGGTTTTGTATAGATTGAGTTTGAGATGTCTAGAGGGTATCGAACTGGAGATGTACAGTAGACATTTTTTTCTATTTAATGATCAACCTGGCTCTGCCCATATCAAATATCCACCTCTGGAGCCAATTAACCTTCATTTGTTTAATCTGAGAGCCTGGGGCCAAACTGGGCCTCAGAACAAGTCATCTATAAAATATCTTTAGTTTAGTATTGAGTCAGTCTTGCTGCTAGTTCTACTCTGATCTCATAGTCCAGGTTTAGTAATTACACTCTAGTCCCAGGCATTAGATCCTTAGCTCTGGAGTTCATCTCTTGGTACACTGACCCATAATCTAGTTCCTCCAGAGCTGTGATTTTGCCACTGGAACTAGGCACTAGGCACTGGAACACTGCCCTCAAGCCCCAAGTCCTATCTGCTGCCAGATTTGTATGCTACTAACCACTCACAAGGACCTCCTCCTGCTGCTTGTTGCCAGATTCCTCCATCATTGCACTTCTACTCAAAAACTTTGGTGTGTCTTCACTGTCCACTGTTGGTCCTTCTACTTATCCCTTCATTTACCTTTTTTGTTTTTAAATTCTATGGGGTTAAATAGTAAAAAATTGTTTCTCCTGCTTCTCCTTCTTATATATGAGAAAATAGAGTTCAGGGATTTCCCTAAAGCCACTCAAATAATAAACTAGAGGCAGGATTCAAATGCAGATCTTTCAATTATAATTCTAGGGCTTGTAGAGGATATGGGCTAGAACCTGTGAATTCAGTGGCATAGGAAATTCTCAAATGAGGAAACTCCTTCTAATAATGAATGCTAGAATATTCTCTGCAATTTGGTGTCTTAGAAAGTTGCCCAGAGCCCAGAGAGATTACAGACTTGCCCAAGGTCACATAAACTGGGCATAACTGAAGTTTAAGAGGCAGGAGTGTCGCAGCGAAGAGAGTACCTCGTCTGGAATTAGGAAGACCCAAATATGAATTCAGCCTGAGACACTTACTAGCAATATGACCCTTATGTGACCGGTAAAATGTGAGCTCCTTGAGGGCAGAGACTGTCTTTTGCCTTTCTGTTTAGTCCCAGTGCCTAGTACATAGTAGGTATTTAATAAATGGTTATTTCCTTTCATTTCTTCCTTCAGAAATCTTTCTGGTTTTGAGGTCAACTCTCTATTCAATTGCCTCTAGAGCTTATTAAAGAAGGTTTCTGATAGTCAGAGAGTTCCTATTTTTTATGTGTAATTTTATTTTTTAATGTTTTGTCTTTATTTTATATTAATAGCAAATTTCCACATAAGTTTTCCAAAGTTACATGATTCATGTTGTCTCCTTCCCTTCTTCCTTCTCTGTTCCAGACAAAATAAGAAATTCAGTCTGGGTAATAGTTTCTTTCTTTTTTTTTTTAAATTTTTTTTTAAACCCTTGTACTTCGGTGTATTGTCTCATAGGTGGAAGATTGGTAAGGGTGGGCAATGGGGGTCAAGTGACTTGCCCAGGGTCACACAGCTGGGAAGTGGCTGAGGCCAGGTTTGAACCTAGGACCTCCTGTCTCTAGGCCTGACTCTCACTCCACTGAGCTACCCAGCTGCCCCTGGGTAATAGTTTCTTAATGTGAAAATAAAATCCTCTAAACTGTAGCTTTAGCCAAATGCAGGTTAGAAAATCAGGACAAATTAGAACAATTATTTCATCCTTGCTCACAGTTCCAAACTTTACCACGTTCCTTTCTGACCATGCCAACTTACTTCTCCTTTCTAACTGTCTTGTCCTCCTAGTCCAGTTGACAAGTCCTTTTAGAATCCTTCTTCCTTGCACCCATTGCTGGTACCTTCCTGGACGCTCTGCATTGCCTCAGTAGATCTTTTTATTTTCTAGGTCTTGCCTGACACTGGACTTGTCCATCAGACAGCCACTGACCACAAATACTGAAAAGTCCATTGGAATATGTCCTAGGTCTCCAGGTAAATCCCACATTCATAGAAAAGTAGATAGAAATACTCAGCAGGAAGCATTTCTGGAGTGCCATGTTCTATGGATAGACTCTTAAGAAGCTTTTCCTGATCTGCCTGACTAAGGGACTTCAGTGCAAAGCTTGTAGTAAAATTCACATGACTCTCTTTCTGATAGATGCAGACACTTCTCGTGATCTTCCTCCTGGGTCACTGGCTCCTTTTCAACAAGGGACGAGTTCAGCTCCAGAAGAAGCATTGCACACTTGCTGAGCACACTTGGCCTCTTGTCAAGTGGACTTCATCTGTCAGTGTTCGTTTTGGGAGCTTAAGGGGACAGAGCACTCTCTGGGTGATTATTCTCACTTTCCGCCCTTGGACACAAAATCGCATTATTGAGTTTGCTCGGTGAGCAGGAGGTTGCCTCCATGCCTTTCAGAGCAATGGTAGCTCCAGTTTGTTGGTTGTAAAATGGTTTCCCTCATTGTGCATTCTGTCGCTTCAGCAGGCCAGCAGCAATTTACCTATTTGGCTCAAAATAAATAGTCAAGATGCTGTTTGTTAGTGGACAATCTGGAAACCTGTATCACTTGGGATATTTAGTATTCTGGCCCAGCTTCTTCTTGCTGGTAGAATTGTCAAAGGGCCTCAGATGTCCTGGGGATCGCCAAATAAATTATTTCCAATTTAACAAACATTTACTAAATACATACTATGTGCCAGGTCCTGGATAGGTGCTGGGGAAACAGAGAAGAAAAATGTCATGGCTCCTGCCCTCAGGCTGCTTAGAGTGGAAGGACATGTTCATCTAGGTATGACAAAAGTCCAATGTGCCAAGGGTAAAACAGAGGTCAAGATAAATTGCCCTAGGAAAACTTGAGTAAGGGGAAATCACTTTCAGCTTAAGGGAACATTTTGGCTGACTAGCAATTCAATTCCCAACAGCTATTTTAATACTACTGGCTCACATTTATATAATGCTTTAATGTCTGAAAAACACTTTTATCTATGTACATTATCTCAATTAATTCTTACAATAGCCCTATGAGCTAATGGTTATAACGATCCCCATTTTACAGATGAGACAAATGAGGTAAGTAAGTGTCTGTCAATCTTTTGACTCCATCTCCATCATGGGGTCCCAAATCCCCATGTTTTAACACTGCAGTAGCTGAAATAGAACCTCTGCACGTCTGAACAGACAGACGCACCCACCATCTTTTAATGACATAGTAGGGTCCTGATTCAATGGCTTCCAGATTTCATCCACAAAAGAACACCCAGCTTGCTTCTTGCCTTTTCCTACAACTTCAAGTGGTAGGAGTCCTTTCACTGGGAATTTGGCAGTAGCTAAAAGGCAACACTTTGAGAGATAATCCACCAGGCATTATGAAATAGCAGATATGCTCCAGAACTTAAAGTTAGGAAGATCTCAGTTTCCTCCTTGGACACCATTTAGTATAGCAAGTTACCCTTCTATGCCTCAGTTTCCTTGTATGTAAAATGAGAGTATTGAACTCAATAGCCTCAAGGTCTTTTTAAATTTCAAATCTAAATCCATGTTCATGAAATAATGCTCCATCACAGAGACTGATATGAGAACTAATTTTGTCAAGTACACAGGAAGTCCAAAAGTGGCATCAAATCAGGCAGCTAGAGCAGAGTAAATAGGAGTGGATGAGCCAAGCCAGCCTCATTCATCAGCCAGGGAATGCATGACCCTGGGACTAACATTATTATATATAGTTTATTCGATAAAGTGGCTTCTCCTGGACCCCACAACAGACAGCAGAGAGAAAATGTGATGACTGAGTGGAAGGAAAGGAATGAGGACAGCAATGTGCCACCTCATCACAAATGCATGGGCAGCAGCTCCCTGGCCAGGCCACCTGGGATCTGACCAGCAGATTATGTAAATGTGGGAGCAGCTTGGGCATCGCTTTGGGAAATAGGTTTCCACCAACCTGGCCAGAGGCCAGGGTTACCTCCCAAAGTTCCTAGGATAATTAGGATGCAAAAGAGGTTCTTAAACATGATTAGAAGTCATTTTGTGGGGACCTTTACAAGAAAATATTCCTATTGGGGGCATGCCCAGCTTCTTCCACTGATTAGATAGATGTAGAGTCACTAATTATAGTGTAAGGTGGGGGGGCACTGAAACTTATTTCCTGAGCCTGCCACTGTATCCCCTGATACCCAGGCATTGCCACTTGACCTACAAATGTACTCTAGGTACCTTAGGCTCTTGCCATTCACCTAACAGATTCACCCTAGCCCACCCATCCCTTCCACTGTCCTTAAACTGGATCTTACAATTTGTATCTTCCTCAATTAGAATGTGAGGTCTTTGGATGCTCAATTTTCTATCTGTGACAACAGTATTTAGTACAGTGTTTGGAACGCAGTAAACACTCAAAAATTATTTTATATTCATTTATTCATTCAGTTGTTGTAGAGAGGTGAGGCAAAAGATGTGTTGCTCTATAGAACAGAGGGCTTTTCATTAGATTACTCCTCAAGTCTTAGGTGGGACCTATCTGTGATCAACTGCTAGAACACACACACACACACACACACACACACACACACACACACACACGTTTGTATATTGTAGTATGCTTCTATGTGTGTATATGTGCCTGCATGCATGTATTTGTGTGCATGTCTGTAAGTGTATAGCTGCATATATGTGTATTCCTTTTGCATATATACTTACATATGTACCAGTTATGTACATAGACTTAAAAAAGTACTAGCACTGAGGCCAGGCACTGCTGTATTTTTGTCTTTTTATCCTCAAGGCTTGGATCACAGTGAATTATGAATGAATGCTTAATAGCTGGTAGATTGATTGTTATTGATTGATTATTAGCAGGTAATAAACTAACCTCTTAGCTGTTCCTTAAACTAGACACTCAATCTCCTTTCCCTGGGCATTTTCTATGACTTCCTCAAAGAAGAAATGCTCTCACTCCTCATCTTATCTCCTTATCTTCTTTAAAAGTTTCAGTTAAAACTCCACCTTCTATAAGAAGCCTTTCCTAACTCCTCATCATTTTAGCGCTTTCCCTCCATTAATTATTTCCTATTTATCCTAAGCAGGAACAGTCTTTTATTTTTGTTTAAATTTCTGTCAGCACTTAGCACAGAATAAGACTTAGTAAATCTTTCCCTCCCTCCTTTCTTCCTTCCTTTCTTTCTTCCTTCCTTTCATCCTTCCTTCCTTCCTTTCATCCTTCCTTCCTTCCTTCCTTCCTTCCTTCCTTCCTTCCTTCTTTCTTTCCTTCTTTCCATCACTCACTTCTTTCTTCTTTCTTCTCTTCCTTCTTTCCATTCCTCACTTCTTCCTTCCTCCCTCTCTTCCTCTCTTCCTACATCCTTCCAGATAATTTGCATTCATAAACCTGGATTCCAAGTAGTTTTCATATAAATGAACACTTCTAAAGTGCTTGTTTTCTCTATTAATATTTCAATTCCATGAAAGAATGATTTTCTAAGCAAAGGTAAACCTCATCTAAGTTCTATCTAAAGTCTTATAAATAATAAATTGTCAGAATTTGAATCAGTACATCTGTAATATGTTACATATTTATACATATATACATACATCCTAAAGTATATATATACTAAATATATATAATATGCATATAATGCATATGCTCTACAAATATAAACTTATATATTCATATAAACATATGCATATAGTTACATATTATGAATTAAATAAAGATCTGTTACATTTACATGATTTGGAGACATGGTAAATTGTAAATAGCCTTAAAAAGGTAACATTATTAATACTATTGCTTTATATAATATGTTTCTGGGGCCCAGAAATGGAGATGAAACACAGAATAACATAATTCAATGTAAAACTCATGAATGTAATCTAAGGGATCTCCAAATTGGGTAGTGACCCTAAATTCCCCATTGTGGTTATTCAGATTACTGCCCATAGGCAAATCAATCTGTAGTTTGCCTAGGTCAGTGGTTCCCAAAGTTTTTGGCCTACCACCCCCTTTCCAGAAAAAAATATTATTTATCCTCCTGGAAATTAATTTTTTTAATATTAATAGAATTAATAGTAAAGATAAATGCACCTGTGGCCATCACCACTCCCCTGGATCGCTGCAGCACCCACCAGGGGCGGTGGCGCCCACTTTGGGAATCACTGGCCTAGGACAATTGAGGTTTTCTCTATGGGACTGAATTTAGAGAGCACTGATAGAATTTCAGCTGTATAGAAACAGAATTTAGTATCTAGGTAATGAAAAGAATCAGCTTCTTTTATTTCTCCTCCCTCCTACTGCTTCCCCCTCCCTAAGAATGCAGATAATATGATATAGGTTGTACATATATTATCGTATAATACATATTTCCTTGTTCATCATGTGAAACAAGACACATATTGCTTACTACTAGAGAAAAATTCATGGGGGAAATAAAGTGAAGAATGCTTTCAATAAGCATTTGCACTAAATCTGTTCCTTCTATGGCAGGATAAGTTTTTGTCATGAGTCCTTTAGAGTTATCCTGGATCTTTACCATGGTGATAGCTGTTTAGTCATTCACAATTGATCATCATATATTACTTTTGTTACTATGTACAATATTCTCATGGTTCAGTTCAGTTCACTTTGCATCACTTCAAAGAAGTCTTTCCAAATTTTTTAATGATCTTGTTTGTCATTTCATATGTGTATATTCATTTCACATATATGCATATATGTATACATATATATATATATACAAACTATAAGAAAAATGCTATAGATCAGTGATGGGCAAACTTTTTAAAGAGGGGGCCAAAGGAAAGGAAATGCTCATCTGTCAGTCTGTTTCTAAGGCAACTCTTTCTCAAAGTTTCATTGTATTGTATCCTACTCATTGTATTTGTCAGATTGGGAATAATGTCAGGCTGCCAGATAGAACATTTCAGCTCCCCCCCAATCTGGCCCATGGGCCATAGTTTGCTTATCACTACTCTAGATCATTATTGAATAGGGAAATGCAAATGAAAACAACACTGAGATATCCTCTCACCCCTATCAGACTAGCTAAAACAGCCAGTTTAAAAAGTAGCTACCTAATGGCATATTTCTCCAATCCTCCCCTACACCTTTACGCCATCACTTGGGGGCACATTCCATGCTGTTCCCCCTGGGTAAGATTTGAGATATTTGCCTCCTGAGTAAAACTTCCTCGTTATGACTTTAACATAAGTTGGAGCAGACTTTGTATGGGCACATTAGTTAGTTAAAAAAAAAAATAGGTTCCCAGAAAGTCAGGGATTATTCATGAGGTTGCATTCATCCATATTTCAACCTATGGAGAAGATTTTAATGTCACTGAGAACCTGGGTCCAAAAAATTAGAAAGTCTTTCTTTCTTTGAAATTATGGCAAGAGGAGAAATTCATAACAAATAAATGAGTAGTCCAATGCAAATATGGCCACTGGTGTCCTGAGATCTAGGTTCTTTGCCAGCCTATGAACCAACCAAGGTCAGTTAGCCTTACTTGGTAGCTGAACCTCAAACTTTCTGAGTCTGTTTCCTGTTGGTTTGCATTGCTGCCTTCTTCTGTGATCCTCTTTTTTCATCTATATCACATTAAGACCCAGAGGCCTTTCATTGGGGAGAGAAAAATACAATTTTCTTATTGTACAATCCATTTCATTCCCAGCTGCTGGATTAAATTTATTCCTTTCTGAAGTGGTGTCTCTGTGTATAAATCATTTAAGTTTATATGTTTTTGTTGCCAGGGCAACTGTTTGGCTAATTGAATTCCAAAGTGTCTCTCTTGATTTCAAAGCCATGATAAAGAGCACCAGAGCACTTAACTGTGGGAGTTAGGATAGAAAGAAGGGTGTGTGTAGTAAAGGCGATGGGGAGAGTGGGGAGAAAAATAAAAATGATACATTCTTCAACTCTCATCTGTATGAGAAAACAATACCAGCTTCTTCAAGCCAGACACCACGGGTGGGTGTCGGACATTCAGCTGAAGGTTTTCTTCATTTCCTCCGGCATAACTGCCTGTATTTCTTGTGATACAGCTCAGCTATTTTTCAATACCCTTGTATTCCATCTCCTCTCAATCTTAGGCCCCAATTACATAACCTCACCCACCCCAAAATCCTTGTTCTCTTTGTTAAGAAGAAATGAAAATGATGCCATCCAGGTCCACTTTGCGCCTGCTCTCTGGAAAGATAAAGTGTTTTGTTTTTGTTTTTCCCATTACTTTCCCTTACCTGTGTCTTACTTTTAGGACCCCTTGATTTCTAGCCATCTATCAGTATCTACTTGTCTTTGGATCTTACTTTTAATCTGCTTAAAGGACTGGAAGATTTAAAGATGGAAAAGATCTTTAAGATTATCTAGACCAAATCACCCACTTTACAGATAAGATTACGGAGCTCTAGAGAAATGAAACATCACCTAGAATTTCCCGACTTGTAAGTCACAGAGCCTAAACTAGAATCCAAGCCTTCTGATGACAAATTCAGGGCTTTTCCCCTCATATGACATTGATTCCTTTCATATCATGTCATCATTTGATATTCATTATAAATTTATTAAATTGTACTTCTGTTCTTTCATAACTGAATGTGTTTGCTTCCTCTACAAGATTATATAGTCATGGAAATAATCATCTCTTCATTTGTTTCATGCTTCTGGAAATTATTGCCACAGGAGGCTCCTTTTTTCATCCCTAAGATTCCTCAGGATAAAGCTTCTTTCCCTTTCTATCGACCCCTCCCCCCAGCACTCCATTGTATGTTTCTTTTCCTCCGTTAAATATTTAACTCTTGAGACTAAGGACAGTGTCACTTTTTTATTTGTATTCCTAGTACCTCTCATAGACTTTTAATACATTGTAGATCCTTAATAAATGCTTTTTCATACATGGAGAGCAAGAATTATCCCTTTTTTTCTCCTTTATGTTTCTTTCCTCTCCACATCCTCTGACCCTAGGATTTTGTCTAATTCAGGGCACCAATAGAAAACACATTATTTTCATTAAAGTATTTACTGATGCTTTTATTGTTAGGTGGCAACCTAATACTCCTTCTTCACTTTGACCAAATGGGATAAATCTCATGCTCTTCTGAGGCTTCTTATATTACCCTTCTCCTAGAAGACTGCTTGGACCTCACCCTCTCACCTCTATCCTTCCCTCTGTTTATGTATAGAGAATATTTTTAAGCACACAAGATACATTGATCTCTCATTTGGTCATGTACTGCAAATGATTTTTAACATTTTTTTGTATAAAATTAGCATTAAATTTACATACACACATATGTGTTTATGTGTGTATCACACATATATGAAAAATAGTTGGTGGCAGGGATTTTTAGTTGGGAAAGCTATAAAAACCATACAAATGTTCAGCTGATTTCTTTTTTTTAAAACCCTTAACTTCTGTGTATTGGCTCCTAGGTGGAAGAGTGGTAAGCGTGGGCAATGGGAGTCAAGTGACTCGCCCAGGGTCACACACCTGAGGCCGGTTTTGAACCTAGGACCTCCTGTCTCTAGGCCTGACTCTCAATCCACTGAGCTACCCAGCTGCCCCCTGATTTCTGAGTAAATTCTCTCCCCTTCTCAACTGAATGGAAGAAGTGCTCTCTTATATATTCGGTTTTTTTAAGTTAACATGAAATAAAAGTTATTTTCTGATAATATCCAAGATGATTAGAAGGAGCCCAGGGTGACATCAGATTGGTCCTGAGAATCTTTCAGGAGTAAGGCTAACAAGACCTGATCTCATTTCTCTTCCTCAAGAAGTCTGCAAAAAGGTAAGATAACCTAAGCACTGTATTGTCTTCCTTGAATATCTTACCCTTCCAACTGAGATGATCACAGCTGGGAGCTGGTCTTTGCCAATCTGACATTATTTCGAGGGCCAAGTGTAATAATAACAAAGATAAAAGAATTTTAATACATTTTATTTTCCAATTCTGTTCTATTTCTTAAGTTTCAGCGAACCATATAATCACAGGATTAGATGACTAGAGATATAAGATCAAGAGTTGTAGATATAGAGATGGAAAGCATTTTAAAGATCAACTGGTCCATCCCCCATATTTTATAGATGAGAAAACTGAGACCCACAGAAGTGAAATGACTTGTGAAAAATGGTGAAGAATATATTACAGAGGCAATCTAAGCAAGAAACTATTATGTCACCTACTGATCATCTAGCTTCACTTGAAGACTTCTAGTTAGACCACTGTTTCCAAAAATAATCCATCAAATTTCTTCATAGATACAATTAGTAGAGAATTTTTTTGTAATATTGCATGAAATAGGCTTCTCGTCAACTACCACTTAAATGCCCTTAGTTTTGCCATAAAGAACTAAGTATCCTTCCTAATAGCTTTTATTTCTCCCCTCTGTTTTCTCTTTTCCTAGATGGAATCCCTAGTATTTTTTTTTATCAAGTTTTATATGGCATTATCTCCGGGCCCTGTACCATCTTAGATATCTTCCATTAGATATTCTCCAGCTTACAAATTTCTATTCAAACATGGCAGTCAGAACACACTCCAAGTACTCAAGTCTGAACAGGGTAGGCAGCATTTAGAGGGAATATTTATTTCAAAATCCTGGGCCTAATTCCTCATTTTATTGCCATTGAAGACAACATTAGCTTTTCTTGGCTCTCATATCACACTGTGGATTTATTGAGCCTGCAATTGACATTAGATTATTTTCACAAGAATTGTTAAATATTCCTGCTTTTTCTGTCTTTCATTTGTGAAGTTGATTTTCCTACTACCTGAGTATAGAGCTTTATTACATTTATTTAATTTCTACTCACTATGTTTATCCCAATATCCTAAGAAGTTGAGATATTTGGGGATCTTACCCTATAATGCAACATATTAGCTTTCTCTCCCAGATTTGACGTTTTCAAATTTATTAAGGATATCACTTGTGCCTTCACCTAAATCATTAACAGCACTGTTATCAATAGGACGACTAGGACAGAGCTTTGGGACTCTTTGCAAAATCCCTAAATCACAGATGACACTGAACAAGTTTACATTGAAGAATCATTCCTTGTAAAGTCATCCAACCACTTCCATATGCACTATTTTCAGTTTTTTAGACCACGAGTATCAAACATGCCTGAGACCCCATATGACCCACAACACTTGTGAGTGCAGCCCCAACCAGACTAAAATGTAAATGGGAATTTTTTTTTAATAAACCCTTACTTTCCGTCCTGGAGTCAATACTGAGTATTGGCTCCAAGGCAGAAGAGTGGTAAGGGTAGGCAATGGGGGTTAAGTGACTTGCCCAGGGTCACACAGCTAGGAAGTGTCTGAAGTCAGATTGGAACCTAGGACCTCCCATCTCTAGTCCTAGCTCTCAATCCACTGAACTACCCAGCTGCCCCTGGGAAATATTTTTAAAAGATTTAACATAAAATAGAATAATTGAATAATAAATTATATTATGCACATACATATAAATATACATATACATATATGTATATATTATACATATACATATGAACAAAACAAACAAAAATACTATATAACATGGATAATGTTAATTTGTGATTTTATAAATCAATATGCAACTGTAGGGATTCATTTCTGTTGGAGTTTGATACAAGTAGTCTAGACTATATCTTTCAATTATTACCACAAAGATGACATGAGAAACTTGACCAAATGCTTTACTGAAAACTACACTAATTGATTATGGCATGATCAACTATAACTATGACTCCTTTAATTTATTCTAAAATGTCCATTTTATGGCTACTATGACTCTTTCCAAAAAAAATTTAACTATATAGTTATAATTGTTATTTGGCATTTCAGAAACTACAAGTATAGTAGGGTCCCTTTATCCATGGTTTTGTTTTATAAGGTTTTAATTATCCAGAATTGATTATAAAGTGCCACCAGTGGTCCTTGGCAATTATATGCCCCCAAAGTAGTTTCTTCTGCTTGTACTTTCACTTTTCTCCCCTTCCCATTTTTTAAGGATTTTTTTTTTGGAAGGAGGACAAAAGGCAAGGGAGCACTGAATCAAGGATCAGAAGTGGAGAGAGAGAGTACAATCTCTATATGGAGTCAGCAGATATTCACTTATATCCATAGTTTCAGACATCCTTGGTAGGTCTTGGAATATATTCTTGGTGGATACAGAAGCCCTAATGTACCACTTTTCCTTCACAAAGGGAAATAGGTTGGCTTTGCTGGTTGGAAAATGTATAAAACACAAACACATTATACTCTATTGGTGGTTGAGGTGCCCTTTCTTTTAGTATTTGGATCTGAGTATTAAAAGTTTTTCTTCCTTGCAAAAACCTACCTACCCATCTTCTCCAGAATCTAAGCCAACATTCTTATTTTGGAATCTCAAGGAAGATTGCTTTTGCCTCAGAGTTGTTTGACTTGCCAAGAAAGTGATCTTCTAAAGTTCTCTTGGATAAGAAGAAAATAGGCTTAAAGAGGCCACTTTCCTTGAAAAGGTCAAGCAACTCAGAGACAAAAGAGAATTCCTTTGGAGTTGTTATGCCCATATTATACATACCTATGTATTTTCAATTGTTTCTTACTATGTTTGCCTTTCATATGTAAAAAAAACTTTCAAATCCCCTTCTTAAAAGATTTTATGTAGGTATAAGAGAAATGAATATTCCAATTCTAATGCTCTTTCTACATCCTTTTTAATCAACTATACACTCACCAATCACTAAACTAAAATTTTTGGAAAGTGAGGAAAACTGGTAAAATAGCCCTGAGACATATAGAAGGGACAATACCTTTCTTTCATAAAAGGAAAAGCTCAGAACTTTGATACTATGCCTAGTCCCCCACAAATGACTAGAGTGCTATTGAAGGTCCATCTTGACAGTCTTCAAAAATTCAAACTAATCCCTGAATCCAGTCTTCCTGAGGCCTCTAATTGACTATAAAGAATATACTTCAATAAATCTTACTTGATTAGGTAAATCTTGCACAGTGGCACTTTTTCCTTTCTGAGAATGAATGCTCGTTCCCCCCCCCCCCCAACACACACACATCACTTATTTAGAAAGGCATTTGCTACTAAAGGTAGGAAATAATATAACTGGAGAGTTAAATCACATCTCCATTCCAAAGAATCAGAATAGCAAACACTTTCTAGTCTAATAATAATACCAAAATAAAGAAAGTAAAGAAGGTCTGACTAGCATGATTTCTTTTTTGTTAATTCATGTCAGATCTTAATAATCACTTCTATTTCTTTATGTTTGGAAACCATCCTTTTGATAACACATTCTAAAAGTTTGCCAAAAATCTAACACAATACCTCTAGTTTATACCTCATATACTCCACCATCTCTTCTCTCTCTTTTTTTTTTTTTGAAAAGGGGGTTGTTTGTCCTCCAGTTGTGCAACATCTCTTTGAGTGTTCATAATGTTTTAAAGATCACTGATAGAGACTCTGCAATGATGTCTACAAATTCTTTCAGTATCCCCAAGAGCCTGCTGATCCTTACCTGGTGACTGCAATTCATAAAAAGTAGTTAAATATAGTTATTAACCCCTGACTTATTGTGGAATCTAACTCCCCATTATCCTTTTTGTTCTGCCTTTCTCAGTCTAAAGATCAATTTCCTTGATCTTTCAAAAGCAAAATATGAGTTGACTAGTTCTGTCATTCTTCCCTCTTCTCTTAATACTATCCTACCAACTCAGAACAGTGGACAAATAGAGCTTTATGATCTTCCTCTTTTTTTTAGCCTCTTTTTGTCTTCCTAAAGAAGTCCTTTATGTTGTCTGTGGCATCAATCACTAGCTTTACTACTTCTTTCACTTATAGAATCATGACATTCTTTTTATTTACATAGGCTGGGGTTCAGTATTTTAAAAATTATTTGATAATCTAAGTTCCTTGGGGATTTCCTTAAATGTCCACAAAAATATCTACAAAGAATTCTCCTAAATTGTGAGAAAATTTTCTCTATATATCTTCAGAATTAAGAAGATAACTTCTCCAACTCAAGTAATAAAAATTATTATATAGGCAAACCAAAAATGTAAAACTGTATAAAATATTCTTTATTTGAGAAAGAGAGGAGGGAGGGAGAGTGAGACAGAAAGACAGAGACACACACAGAGAGAAATAGAGACAGAGAGACACCGAGTGAGAGAGAAATGGATATAGTAAATAACTGGGTGATTAAAGTCCCCCATCACCATCACTACCCTAGCAGTCCTATGGTTTGTCTTTTCAATGGCTTATCTGCTTCCTCTTTCTACCTAGTTATTATTAGATAATCATTTTAAGGAGGCAAGGCAGCTATGTGATTGACATTCAGCATTTAGAGATTGGGAACTGAAGTCAGGAATACCCAAGTTTAAATCTAGTTTCAGATACTAACTTGTAAGATCCTGAGAAAATAACCTCTGGCTATCTCATTTTCATCATCTAAAATGAGGATAATAATAGTCTCTACCTCCCAGAATTATTGCAAGAATAAAAAGAGATAATATTGGAAAAGCACTTTGTAAAATTTAAAGTGATATGTAAAAAGCTAGCTATAACTGACCTTAATTTGTGTTTGTTTTTCCCATGACAGATGGCCAAAAAACCTCTGAGGCTGACTTCTTAGACTAAAGGTTTCTGACACTACACTTGTTTAAAAAAAAGATTAACACCAAACTTCTTACTTCTTTCCATTTATTTAAACCATACCATTGTGCCAACCATTTAGAAAGTGCTGTGGACTCCATAACTCCACAATACTACTCTCTTTTTCTCAGACTTGTAATAGTTAGAGGTACCAAGAGAATAAACTAAACAGAGAGATTCACATGGAAAAATGGATTGGAAATTGGGAGGAACATTAGAAATCATCTTGCCCACTATGATTATCTTTTATTTTTAAGTTCTATTGATTCCTTTTGGTTTTATACCATAATTATTTTCTTACATTCTTCCCTGGTCATTGAAACCTCCCTTGTAATCAATCAATCAACAAACATTTAAGTACTCCCCATATGCCAGGCACTGTGATAAGTGCTAAGTATTAAAGAAAAAGCAAAACCAATCTCCATGTTTAAAAAGCTGGTGACATCACCTAAGTTTCTAAAGAACATAGTGGAAGGGCAAATTGTAATCTCAGAAGACTTTAGGATGAAGCTGCAGGACCATTTGGAAGTTGGGAAGAGGCCTGAATATCCGAATGGATTCTAGATTATGGATTTCCTTAACCTGGTAGAGTGGAGTGGTGTTGGGAAGAGAGCACCAGTATCAACTACATAAAATGTTTTAAATTCTACTTTATACACACATAACCTTTCTATTCACAATTAGAAGAGAGGGAACAGCACATTGTATGCCATATTTAAGCAAATAGAAAATTATGTCATACTTCTTAAAGGCATTTGACTTGCCTTCCATAATAAAGCTGGCATTTGGAATTACTCTTCCCGGATCTAGATCCTTTTTTATCCATCTAACCACACTCCACTGCCTTCTTCCTCTAGTCAGCAAGGTTGTGC
The DNA here is from genome assembly GCF_016433145.1 of Gracilinanus agilis. Taxonomy (NCBI): domain Eukaryota; kingdom Metazoa; phylum Chordata; class Mammalia; order Didelphimorphia; family Didelphidae; genus Gracilinanus; species Gracilinanus agilis. Next base: position 598,809,309 of record NC_058131.1, read on the forward strand.
ATTTGCAAGATCCAGATGGCCCAGAGCCATATGTTCTATTTCTCCAACTTGAGCAAAAATTCAATTCAATTCAACAAATATTTGTCTTTTGTGAATCTTTAGTTTTTTGCACAATACTTTACACAAAGACAAAAGTAAGTCAAACCCCATAACAATCCCGACCTAAAGAGCCTTACCTTCTACTATGGGATCTGGGATGAGGGGCAAGTAAGCCACAACATATATAGATAAATAAATAAAAGGTAATTTGAGGAGAGAAAGAGCCATAAAATGTAGGAAGGACGGAAATTCTGTGATTACTAAACTGAATCTTGAGTCAAAGTAAAGATTCAAAAAGGGGACAGCCAAGAAAGAAGGCTTTCCAAGGCTAGGAGACAGCTCGAGGGAAGACATAGAAATAAGAGATTACTGAGTTAAGGAACAGCAAAGCAGGCAATGGTTGGCATATATAGTTCTTAAAAGATGAATAATGTTAAATAATTCTGGAAAGCTTGGTTGGAGTCAGATTGTGGAAGACTTAAGGGCTAATGTGCAGAGGTAAGCAGCCTTCAAAAGAAATATTGTATAGTGGAAAGAACACTGGCCTGGGACTTGGGAAATCTGAGTTCTAGTCCCACCTTTGTGAAATTTAGTCCTGTAATGGAACAAATCTATATGGTACCCACAGGGATAGGAATTCAATTCCTCTGCCTCAGTAGCACAGGGAGCCCATAACCAACATGGAGCTAGTCAAAGACAGATGTAGATATTCCCTTGATTGCTAAGGAAGGATTAACTTTTCTGAAGCATCCTTAGAACCCTTAGTGGGGTATGCTAGGACAATAAAAGGTCTTCTCTGGTTCTATAAGAGACAACAGATAACAACAACAACAAAAGACTTAAGTTCATCACACTAGGAGAAAGCTATTCAACAAGGATAGGAATCAAGGGCACCTTGAGCTGATTCAGCTGAAAGAAGAATATTGTGTTCTACCAGTCCAGCATCAGAGTTCTCCTGGTCCTCTTCATGACTGCTTTATACTCAAGTGATTGTGGCATGAATTCAAGAGTCTGTCTTAGTCCTCTGAGCCAACCAATGAGTCCAACAAATGTCTCAATGCTTTTTAAGAAAAATGCAGCTCTAATGTGCATGGATTAGTTATCAGGAGAATCTGGAATCAGTTTGCACTGTCTCAGAAACCTGACTGTTAAAGTTTCAGTGTATTTATAGCTCAGAAATCAACAAAAGCTACAAATCAGAGTTTGATTTAATCTTTTTGCTAATTGTTTAAATTTAAATAAGTGATGGAAAAAAACTAATGCAGATGAAACTTTAAAAAGTACGTTGTGCACATTCTTACCACCACCACCACCCTGGAGAGCTGTTTTTAAAAATATTTACCAGCACACCCCTGGTTAATGGGTAAGGCTATTGTTTCTACTGAAGTATGTTGTTTATCTGTTTTTTAAAAATGTTTAAATTAGATGCTCTATACATTGCCACCAACTCTAAAGTGCTGTGGTTATATAGCTGTTTGCAGGTTGGCTTCCTTTTCTCCAATCCCATTACCTCCCACTTCATTTTTCTTATCTTGTGGGGTTTGTGTTACCCAAACAGAACCATAAGAAGGATAGGATGGAGGTTCCACTGCTGCCACTGTTTGTTTAGTCTATATCTATATGTAATCATGGAATCATATCATTGAGAAAAAATTCTTTCTTTGGGGCTTTTACTCTGATTAGTGAGCCAAAGTTCAAGATAAAAATTAAAATTCATTAAAAGTACATCAAGGAAGCAACACATTGACAGGCTGATCACAGAGGATCAGCAAGGTTTCGAAGTAGATCGCCTTTTTAGAATACAAGTTCCTTAATGAGATAGGTATTCTGATAGTTTTACATCAGTAAAAGAGGTTAAACCCTTGGGTCTCAGTTCTTCCTCAAGTACGACATTTTTCACAGGTGGAATAGTGACAATGAGTATATAATCTGAAAGACTCCATACTCCTTGTCACTTTCCTTCAATATTAATTGACCAGAAGGACTAGGAAAAATCATTGGTGACTTAATCAATGTAACTCTCTCTTTATTTTCTTTTTTTAAAATTTTATTTGTTATATTAAAGTTCCCAGATCTCCCCACCACCACTCCCAGAGTAGAGAAGGTATAGTTTGACAAAATGATATATGTAAAAATAAAACTATGTCTTGTTTGTTTCCATTTTTCAGCTCTTTCTCTGGAGGTGGACAAGCAAGTCATTCTTCAAACAATATTTCTATTGCTGAATATAATGTTCTCGTGGCTCTGCTCATTTCACTCTTCATAATTTCATGTAGGTCTTTCCATACCTGTTTGTTTGTTTTAATTAACCTGCTCATCATTTTTTATGGCACAGTAATATTCCATCACAATCACATGTCACAACTTGTATAGCCATTCCCGAATTGATGAGCATGCCTTCAATTTCTGGTTCTTTGCCACCACAAAGAGAACTGCTATAAATATTTTAGAACATGAAGGTTCTATTCCTTTTTTCCTAAACACCTTGGGAAACAAAGCTCATAATTGCATTTCTTGGTCAAAGAGTATGTAGAGTTTTATAATTCTTTGGGCGTAATTCCAGATTGCTTTCCAGAATGGTTGGATCAGTTCACAGTTCCACCAAAAGTGTATTAATGTCTCCATTTTTCTGCACTCCTCCAACATTTGTTATTTTGCCCTATTATCATTTTAGCCAATGTGATGGGAGGTGATGATATCTGTTATGAGGGTGGTAATGAGCCAGTAACCAGTCTAGCAGGAGTTTGAGTTGGATGTTATAAAGAATGAGCAAACTCAGCTGGGATTGATCAGATCTTCTGGCTAATTTAGTTGATAACAAAATAGGTATTGTTGAGTTGCTCTTAAAGACAGTCCTAATATCTAGGCTATTCTATTTTCCTACGCACAATTCTCCTTCCTTCACCTCCCTTCACCTCCCTTCAACCCGGGGCCCCAGGGGAAGGGATAGATGAGTGGACAGGACGGAGTCAGGGGAAAACAGAACCCAGGCTTGGGTTTCCAGGGGCTTTTATAGTCTCAGCCCAACTGCTAGTTGGCGCCTAAACCATGGCGCATGCCATTGTTAAGATTCCATCCAGGGTAATTGACAGCTTAGCTTAAGCTAATATTGTAATGCAAAAACCCTGCATTACATATCTCAGAGTTGTTTTGATTTGTATTTCTCTAATCAATGATTTAGAACATTTTTTATATGGCTATATGTAGCTTTGACTTTTTCATCCCCAAACTGTCTATTCATATCCTTTGACAATTAAACAATTGAGAGATGGATCATATTCATAAATTTGACAAAGTTCTCTCTATATTTTAGATATTAGACCTTTACCAAGAACAGTATATAATTTTTCTTCAGTCATCTTCTTTTGTTCTAATCTTGGCTACATTGATTTCATTTGTATGAATCCTTTTAGATTTAATGTAATCAAAATTATCCATTTTACATCTCACAATGTTTCTTATTTTTTGTTTATTCATAAATTCTTCTTCTGTCCTTAAGCATGATAGGTAACATGTACTGTCTTCTAATTTGCTTATGATATGTCCCTTTATATGTAGATCATGTATCCATTTTTATCTTATCATGGTAAATGGTATAAGATATTGGTCTATAATTATTTCTGCCAAACTATTTTCCAGTTTTCCCAATAATATTTTACCAAATATGGAATTCTTATCCCAAAAGCTTGAATCTTTATTTTATGTTAAATTCAAGGTTACTATATCTTTTACTACTGCTTGTTGTATCTGTTCTATTCCACTGATCTACTTTTTCTATTTCTTAGCCAGTACCAGATGTTTTTCATAATTAATGTTTTACAATGCAGTTTAAAACCTGGTACTGCTACACCTTTACATTATTTTTTATTAATTCCTTTGATGTTCTTGATCTTTTCTTCTCCCAAATGAATTTTATAATTTTTTATAGTTCAATGACATTTTTTGATAATTTCATTGGAATGACATTAAATAAGTACATTACTTAAGGTTGGGTTGTCGCTTTAATTATATTGGCTATACCTCCCACAAATAATGAACACTTCTCAAATTATTCAAATCTGACTTTATTTGCATAAAAATGTTTTATAATTGTGCTTATGTAGCTCCTGGATTTGTTTTGGCAGGTATACTCCCAGGTGTTTTATTCTGTCTATGGTTATTTTATTTTTTATTTAAAGATATTTTATTTTCCCAATTATATATAATAACAATATTCAATATGTTTTCTGAAATTATAAAATCCAAACTGTCTCCTTTCTTCCCTTCTATTCCTCTCTCTGAGATGGTAAGCAATTTACTCTGGATTATACATGGATTATCATGCAAAACATACATCCATATTGATGATTTTTGTAAAAGAATACTCATATAGAACCAAAAAAAAACTCCAAAGCACAAGTAGACTAATGTGAAAGATAATATGCTTTGATCTATATCTGACTCCAATAGTTCTTTCCCTGGAGGTGTATAGCTTTCTTTGTCATAAGTCTTTCAAAAATGTCCCAGATCATTGTATAGCTAAGAGTAGCTAAGTTTTCCCAGTTGATCATTATATAATATTTCTCTTACTCCAACGGTCAGCAACCTTTTTGGCCGTGAGATCCATAAACGCCTGAGGAAGGAGGAGGATGGAGGCAAAAGGCGCTGGAATATGGGGGGGGGAGGGGTCAGCACTGAAGGCGCCCCTGGGGCACATCTGCCCAGACTGGCCTGTGGGGAGGTAGAGCCAGATATGGCTTGAGAGCCATAAGATGCTGACCCTTGTCTTACTCTATACAATGTTCTCTTTGTTCTGCTTATTTTGCTCTGCATCAGTTCACGTAGATCATTGCAGCTTTTTCTGAAATCATCCTGTGTTTCATTTCTTTGTCTATGGTTATTTTAAATGGATTATCTTTTAGTATCCTTTCTTGTGGGGCTCTTTTGGTGCTATATAGAAATATAGAAATGCTGATGATTATTGTAGGTTTATTTTATATTTACTTATTTTATATCCTGAAAATATTCAATAATATGGTTATAGGATCCTCCAAACCTGGTTCCAGCCAGGTTTGGTCAGCTCAGCTAAAGGGCCTAAGGATGGCTTTCAATTGGGGTCTCACGGTAAATCCAAGGATGGTCACAGGATGCCAAGAGCCAACTCCACCAGGTGATCCAAGGTACCCAGGTAGGGAGAGTGAGTTTGCAATGCTGTCTACCAGATCACAAACCACTTTCCCACTTGGTGCTGCTCTGCAGGTCTGTTGTCCACTGCTGAAAGCCTCCACCTCTCAGGATCCCAGGGAATCTGGATGCAGTTTTTCCCTAACTCTGAGATCTCCCAGAGTTAGCAACAGTTATATCCCCAACCACTAATGGAGTCTCTCTCAGAGTCCAAGCCCCACTTCCTGCTCCTTCATTCCATCTTGGAATCCTCCAGCCCTTCCTGCTAGGTCCAACACTAATACTAAATTAATCTTCCTCACAACAGTCAGGTAAGCAAAAGAGTTAAGATACCACTATTGTGTTTCTCCAGGATATTTCTAATGGGTGATAAATTCTAGTTCAGCTCTATAAAGCATGAGTCGTGTTAGACATTGCCAGAATATATATATATATAAGCTTGGAGGATCACAGTAATATGAGAGAGGTATTTAATTTTTTTTCTTTTATACAGTTAAAAGGTCTCATCTCTCACATTTGCTGTTAAAATCAGAATATATTAGTTTCTCAGCTCTAGAGTGCTAAGGCAATGACTATCTAAGGCATGGCCAGACAGACTTGGGATTGGAATGCTTGACCCTTATCATATCTAAGACCTTTGGTTGGGGTGGGGAGAGAGGTCTGTGAAACCTCCTTGGTCTGTACATTCCTAGAGCTAAGGGGCCTACCCTTTCACACAGATGCCCATTATCCATGTGTCTATAATTCTTTGGGAATTTGGACAAGGGACTTCATGGCTCAGGAATGCAAGACAAGTAAATGACAAAATCAAACAAAAGTGTGATTAATTTTGTCCCATGCCTAAGTGCATGACTTAACTCTTAACTCTTCCAAGGCAACGTTCAAACTTTAAGGCATTGTACATAAGTAGGTAGAACAGGAAAATAGCCAAACAACATTCACTCAGGACTTTTGTTTACTTCTTCATATCTTAGAATGTCTTACATTTGTAAGGACTAAAGCAGACCTATGACAAGGAGTCAAAGAGGTTACCTATTACTCCATCCCTAAAGAGCGACAGAAGTACACTTGGATAATTGAAAAATTTCACCCAAATTCCCTAGTGGGATTTATAGACCCAAAGAGAAAAAGCTGTTAAGGTGGGCAGGAAAGAGGAAAATGGCCAGGGGAGGGGGGTGGGAGGTGCAGTAGCAGTTGGGATTCTGCTGACCCTCTATCTGCAGGAGGTGCAGATTCAAACTAAATGTCAAATATCCTTGGAGCTGATAGAAAATGGACAAGAGAATATGAAATTCCATTCTACTCAATCTGGTCATTGCAAGAGAGGTCCATTAGGAATATGTAAGGGGTGTTGTGCTAGTTGCTTCATTGAGACCAAAAGTTAGCAAGACTTTGGTGCAAGGGAGAAATCCAGTGCAGATCCTTGTTTGACATTGCATTAAAGCTGGGTACAGAAAAATGTTACTTTTTTTTCCTGACTAACAAAAGGAGAGCTAAAATATTTATTGCCTTTAAGTGCCAAAAGGACTTTTACAGAGTAATCCTGAAAAGACTGGGGAAGAACTGTGACAACAAGGGACAGTGAGGGGGAATTATCTACTGCATTTTGTAGACAAAGGAAAGAGTAACATTATATAGGTTATATCCAGGAGGGGGAAGAACAAGCACAGGAACCCCTGTTTTCCTTGTGGTCAGCCTCAGGAGCAGGCATATGGTGACAAACCACTTTAGGCACAATTCTACCTGACAGGATAGCTAAGCAGGGCATGATTTTAAGTAACTGACCCTATAAGGACTCCAGGTAGAGTTCCACACAGATAGCTGTTAATTTGTTAGAGCCACATTGTAAACCTCCTTTGGTTTGTCTGACCTCTAAAGAATTCTGCTCATTCTTTAAGCCCTGAGAACTGAGTGCTTGTGAGAGGGAGCTAGTAACAACAGAGAAATAATAAGTTGACTCACTCATTTCCCAAACTGTTTAAGTTGGTACAACAAGTCAAAGAAGTGAGAAATTTCTCAAATTTGTTATGTCAGTGCCTCTTACATGAATTACCCAAGTCAATGTAATGTAAATGAGAAAAGATACAAATATGTAAGAGCATATGTGTATAGATATTGATTTATATACATATATAGTATATATAAGTATGTATGTGTATATACTGTATATGTTTACATGAATGTATGTGGGGAGAGAGAGAGAGAGAGAGAGAGAGAATGAGTGTACCTGTAAGTAAATTAACTATCGACAGAAATCCACAAGTTTTTTTTTTTCTCCAAACCGTTGGATAGCTTTTTTTTTTTTTTCAACCTTACTTCTGACTTCTCTGAAATATATTTAAATTCTGAAGATTGTTAGTGGGAGTAGAGAGGAGAGAAGTGGTGGAGTGGGATTATTATTCCCAAGATCATTAGGTATTACTCATGACCAGCTCCCAATGTGACAGTTGGAGACAAATAGCCATGTCTGGAGCAAATGTGGGTTGGAAAAGAAGAATTAAATCCAAATAGCATTCAGGAAACTGTTGGAGTTGGATTTTTCTTTTACTCCTTTTTTTAATGAGTTTTAAAAGGTTTTGGCTATGGCCCATACTGTAGATCAATATAGAAATACCAATGCTGTCTGGGGTGCAACCTGACCCAACTTAAGTAAAATTATTCCTCCCTTCCCCCCAAAAAAACCCTTCCTACCTTACTTGATTTGTTTATTATTTAGAAAAGAGAGTGAGGAGGAAGTCCATATCCAAGAAGAATCAGTGTGAGAAACCTAGGGGAAGCCTGAACAAACCTCTATGTAGTAGGAAGTTAAATTGTCTGAAGCATCTATTTATGGTCTTTCACAGGTAGAGAATTAACTTAGCTCTTCTGTTAGTGAACAGATTAAACGAGATGATGTCTAGATTCCTTTCTATTTTGATTAAATTCAGAAAACATTTATTAAGTAGCCATAATGTGCAAGCCATTATTTTTAAGAGAAATCAGGCACTATGACTGAACTCATAGGAGATGACATATATACAAATAATAATAATAAAAGAATGTGATCAAACGCATATTGAGAAATACAAACAACATGGAATGATGGGAATTCTTGGTTTTATATAAGTTTTGGGGCAAGAGGAGGAGCAGATCAGGTATGGTTTTAACTAAAGAAAGGTGGAATTTCAAAAGGTAGAGATGTAATTGTAATATTGGTGACTTGATAACAGTCACTAGCAATAATGAAGAGTGGAAGGGAGTGAGATTATGGGGAAGTTAATTGTTAGGGGAATGGTCCCATTAAAGAGCCTGATTTTGCAATAGCTCTAATATGAGAAGTAGCAATATGCATAAGAAGAAAAAAAAAAGAATATTGTCTTTTGGGTGTGTATGTTGGTCTTGCTTATTTTCTACATATGCATTCTATAACCACACTATAAATTCCTTTAAGAAAGGGAAAATCTTTTATTTATTTTTGTTTCTATCCTTATAGAACTTAGTAAGATATCCAGTAAGCACTCTAATAGATGGATGCTGATAATAGCCTACCATAGTCTAAATTATGAAGTAGCCCAAACTTGTCTCTCTACTCTTTAACCTTGCTTTTCTTTGCCCTTTTTTCTCAATAGTACTCTAGTCCACCCTAATGGATATCTATCTCCCCATTAGCAAATGTAGCAGCCAGAAAAGATTCTTATCAATTCTAATACTTATTGACCCCAAGTATCAATAAACAATATGACTCTATTTGTTAATATCCCCTAAGAACATTTATATTTTTTTCAAAGGAGGGGTGGGAGAGGAAGTCTTTGGGCAAGGCAGTAAGCTCAAATAAAAGAAATTGAGATACAGAAAACAGGGAAGGCAATTGAAGGCAATTTAGAGGCTGGGAGACCTTCCTGAAATCACACATCTACCTTGTGGTTGACTTTGGAGATGTCATGTGCCAATACCTTTTGCTGGACATTTTCTCCAAGCTGTACTTCACTGCTACAGGGCATGGCCATAAAGGAAGCCAGAATTTCAGAATTTATAGGAATCTCAATGAGAAGAAAAATTTTTCTTGATTGGAAGACCCAGACAAAGGAGATTGATCATGATAACAACAATAGCAATGTTAATGATGCTAGTGAGGAACATTTATATAACACTTTAAGTTTGCTAAGCACTATGTGTGTTTTGTGTATGTATATATATATATATATATATGTACACATATATACAAGCATGTATGCATATTTATAAATATAAACTATGCATAAATAAAAACATGCATAGATACTGATCTACAGATATGTGCGTATATTTCCTTATATACTTTAATTATATATGTATATACATAAAGTATTATATATATGTATGTGGCAAATATATATTCATATAAAGGATATATGGGAAACATATCCATGTATACATAGGCACACATATGTAATCTTATTTGACCTTTACAATAGCCCTGTAGGTTAGGAACTATGGATATTTTTAGGAATGAGGGAAGCATGATTTGATTGAAAGAATTCTACATTTAAAATTAGAAGACCTGGACTCAAGTTCTAGCTCTGACAGTTAATACATGTATAAATTTGAGAATTCACTCAATCTCAAGGCTTAAGAAACCTTTTGACTAGCTGAGCTCTATAGTTCCTTCCATCTCTAAATCTAAACCCTGTAATTCCCATTTCATAAGTAAAGGAACTTCGACTCAGTTTAAGAGACTGGCTCATAGTCAGTAAATTTCAGCAATAATATTTGAATCTAAGTATTTCTGACTCCAAATCTAAATAACAAGATTTCGTGGTAGAAGAAATTTTAGGGATCTTAAACCAATTCATTCATGTAGTACAGATGAGCAAGTCATGGCTCAGAAAGAGACTGGATCTAAGCTTAAACAATTAGTCATTAGCAGAGCCAAGATTCAAATCCAGATCTGTTTTGAAATTATGTTAATTCTATTATATCATGCTGTCTTTGGTAGTGTCAGAATTTTGCCAAACCAATCAACCAAATTACTGGAATTTAATGAAGAACTGCAACCCTGCAGCCATCTGAGTATGAGAATATTAAGGTTAAATTTAACCTGAGTAAATTTGATCAGCAGTTGGAAACTGAATGCCCAACTGCACAGTAAATAGTATTAGATCCAGTACCAAATTAAAAGTCTGAGAGAGCCAAAATATCACTTTAATAGAGAAGAAAGTGGTGAAGAAGTCAGACATGATTATTTGAAACCACTGATTCAACTCTGCTTCTTCCCTTGCCTCCCTCAATTCCTGGTTTTGAGCCAAACTAATTGGAATAGGTATTAATTTGGGCTTGGCCTTGGATGACCAATTATAGCTAGGTAAATTCAGGAAAAAGCCAAAAACAGAATTTCTTGGTAGATATTTTTTTTCTAGAACCCTAACCTGGAGCCAGGTGGAAAGACCACACTGATAATCTCTCAGCCAGAGCCAGCATCACATTTCTTCCAGAGGACAAGAACACCCAGTTCCTGTCCATTAGGCAGACAGAAAGATAAAAATAACTGGGAAGGGTGGGGATGAGAATTCAGACAGTAGATCTGCCAGAAAAAGAAAAAAGATGGGAATGAAACAGCAACATTTTTCTGGAGGATATGGGAAGTTTCTGTTGCCTGCAATGCATCTGTAGACAAATGTCTTATTCTTAAATTTGCAATGAGCCACTATAAAATGTGTCATCCAAGGGGGAAGAAATTTTGCCACTTAGTCATTTCTTTACAGAATTTTATAACTGATAGGGCCCTTAGAGATGATTTAGTTCAACCCTTGCCTGTACATTTTATAGATAAGAAAACTAAATCCCAGAGAAATGAGATGACTTGTCCAAGGTTATACAGATAGTGACAGGGGAATATTAGAACCCAGATTTCCTGACTTTCCAGCTCAGGGCCTTTTCTACTATGTGTACCACTTTGGTGGAAAAATCCCATTTCTTGGAATTTAAAACATTAGAACTTATTCTCATTCCTATCTCCTCCAACCCTCATAGTCCTCCCCTCAAAGTGAACAAATTTGAGATTTTTCTTGACCATTACAAAATTCTCCTCTTTATCTATCCCCACTAATAATACTATACTCTTCCCATCATTTGGAGGCAAGCTTTGAGATCAGTGGAAATTGTAGTATAAAGGGTATTGAGATAAAAGATTGAGTGTCCTAGCAGAATCTCAAATAGGCAGACTTCATACTGGGAGCCATACTATACACAGCTTCTAGGAACTCCTGCCACTCCATCTTCTGCTTGTCTCTGAATCCCCATTAGCTCTCTCTTCCCTCTCCAAACTTCTAGAGTTCCCAATGAGCAGTGCCCTCAGTACCTATAATCTATTGTGCCACCAAAAGGATTTCTAATCAAGTTCCATCCAACTTCTAATGCATGAAGATATAACAAAGTCTCAGTGACCACAGCTGTTGAGCCTTCTCACTTTCAGGGGTGTTGATGTTAACCCTTTCCTGGAAGAACCAGAGATCTTGATCCAGTATGCTCCAACAGAAAAGGGGTCAGGGCCATAGATCATTGTGCCATCAATAAATATCTTAGCAGGAGCCATGAAATTTCAATCAGAATAATTTATAATGTGGAGTCAAATATTATATAGTGAGAAATAAATAAACAGAAATTGTCAGTCAAACTTCTGGCAGCTATGGCCAGCATCAGAGGCAGTAAATGAACTAACTCAATAAATCTTGTTTATGGTCAGCCTACTGAGCATAACTCTGCCAACAGGGCTTTCCATTATGTAGCAGGAGACATAGGCTTGTTGCATTCCACAGGGAAAAAACAGCTCTAGTGTCCCTGGCACAGTAGTTTATGGTGGTGGTAGATGATGATTGAACCATTATTTTGTGCTGTCTTAGCTTCCTAGGTCAATAGGATGTTGATTCATATAAGGAATGCTGGGAGAAGGGGTGTGACTAATTGAGGGTCCCAGATTATAACACGGCATATTAGAAAGAGACAAAACTGGAAGTCAGGATTCCTGAATTCTCAACCTGATTCCACCACTCTAGCCATGCAGTCTTAGGCAAGGTGTTTTATCTTGTTAAACCTCAGTTTCCTTATTTGTAAAGTGACTTGGACTAAAACACTTTCAAGATCACTTATAATAATTTTTGGAATTTATATCTGAGGGGATCCTCAAGACCTGTAATGACTCCAAAGTTAGACTTATATAACCCTACAGAGCCTCAGAGATGTAACTCTCATGATTCTATTTGGGAGTGGAGGGATTCTAAATTATCTTCTTGTCATAAATCCATCTGACAGCTACATCAGCACTTCTATTCATAGCAGGAATGATAGGACACCCCCAGAATGTTGCCTCCTACCAAACCATAGTCCCCTTCTTATCCACTTAGATCCCTAAATCAATGATCTGAGGCAGATGTATCTAACACATATCATATCTACATATTATATTTCCTTTAACCTTCCTTTTTCTTCCCTTTGTCGCCTTCCTTGTCACCTAGCTATGTTAACTACTTTGGCTTCACTAACAAAGGGCTATATATATGAATATCTTTTTCTCTGAACTTAGAGGGTTGGGGGACTAAAGGGCCCATAAATGTTATCTGATTCATTTGATCCAAAAAATCACATGGTAAAATAGATAGATCATAAACCTGCGGTCAGAAAGATCTGAGTTCAAATCCTACTTATGACATTTAATAGCTATATGGCCTTGGATTAGTCACTTAATGATTTGGCCAGTTTCAATATCTGTCAAATGGAGATAATAATAGCACTTATCTCTTAGGATTGTTGTAAGGATCAAATGAGATATTTGTAAAGCATTTTGCAAAGCGCTATTTAAACAGTAACTACCATCATAAGAATATATGAGGATAATCAATGGGTATGAAAATGATTGCCTCCAACAGCTTCTGTCCCTGGTAGAGTAGTCAGCTCTCCCTCAGCAAAAAAGGACATCTGTGGTTCTTAAGACAGTGTCCCTCCTCCACTGCTTTCAAAGTCATCCCTTGGCCCTTAAAGCTTATCAGCCAGTGGCAAACAGGGCAATAATTAGACCCTATGCAGAGCTTTGCACTGATGATTAGAATAATTGAGAACATTGTAAACCTCAGTCATGGAGAAAACAGAGTGGTAAGGATGTTACTGAACATCTCCCTGGTTATTATCCCAGTCACCTTGAACATCTCCATAGGGGAGGTAGAAGATGATAAGCAGCATAAAGAGGACATTCAGTATTTTTAACTGCTAAGAAAACTATAGTCTAATGAGCAAAGATGTGTGATTGATAGCTGTGTCATTCAAGTCATAGTTTTCAAGAAAATCTCCAGTTTCATTTCCTGCCCCATATGCCCAACCTATGCCTTTGCAGCAAAAAGTTTGTTCAGTTTCCACAAGGATGATCCCCTTGGAATGGTCATTCCTTTTATGTAGAAATTCTATCTATAGATAAAGCAGTATGATATAAAATAAAGATTACTGGATCTATAGTCAAAAGAACTGAATTCAAATCCTACATCTGTAGAGATTCCAGGTTAGTAACAATAATTTGAGGGTTAGACTATATGGTTTAAAAGTTTCCTTGCAACTATAAATCTATGATTCTGTGATATAGATCACAACGCTTACAGTTGTCATCCTTTGTATTGCTTTTAGTCAATATCTCATCTCCACTATTGTTGGGGCAATCACTTTTAAGTTCCTTTTTATTTGCAAAGCAATCAATGGCATCTTCTAAGACTTCTAGTATTTATAATGGTGCTCTATTTCTATTTGAATCATTCTGGGATTTTGTTTCTTGTTCAGCTAGTACAAACTAGTTGAAGACAGGTAGCAAACTGATCAAGAGTTGTTGAACCATAAAAGATTATGATATTACGCGAATCTTGTACCAACATTTAGTTGTGGGAAGTAATGCTAAGATGGATTCCCAATAAGCCATTACACAGTATGTCAAAAAGAATAAAGATTGTGTGAAATTAGATAAAGCCTCAGGCAGCCTTGTTACTTTTAAAGCAGGTAGTCAGAGTAAACAAAACTGTTATGCCTAATAAAACAAAAACAACAAGAACAATAATAATAATAGATTGCATGTATACAACACTCAAAGACATACAAAGTACTTTGCATACTTCATGTCATTTGAATACTTTGGATAGAGCAGAACTTATAGGATCATAGAATCATAGATTTTGAGTTGAAAAACACCTAATTAGTCATGGAGTCCAAGTCTGAAAAAGATCCAGTAGAGCTGGAAAAGAGTATTTTAAAGTTTTCATTGTTAAGATATTATAGAATCACTGGAGTAAAATGGTTCCCCTAAGGCTTTCTGGTCCACTCCTATTGTTTTAGGAAAATAGCTAAACCATTCTAGATAGTTGAGTATCTAAATCTGTATTCGAAATACGGATATAAAGTAATGATTCAAACATTGTGCTTGAAAATTTGGTCTGATTATTTTTGTGCAAAACTAAACCCAATCTCAAATTTCTTGTCTTCACTAAAATTTCAGCCTAGAAACACACAAGCAGATGTCATAGTCAGCAAATCATTATTTCTTCTCTTTGACACTTTTGAGCCATATGACCTTTGCGAATAGCTTCTCTACCCCACCCTGCCCGAATCTGATTCACTTTACTACTGAAAAATAAAGAAAAATAAGACAATGAATCATTTTTTGTACTTTATTTGAGAAGAGACCCTACATAAACTATGTCAGCAAGATACAGGTTTACACACATTTTCATCGATCAATAAATGGAGTTGTTAACATAACACTGAAGATATGATACTATGAGGAAGACAGATAGATGGCCAAGGAATATTTACAACTCTCACATATGATATATTTATATTTGAGATGGATATATACATATATACATGTACATGTGCATATACATACATATATCTATACATACACACACATATATACATATATATGTATAAAAGGCGTTCTAAACAATAGTCAAGAAAAAAGTTTGCCTTCATTTGCAGCAATTAATGTTTGAAAGTGAAGAATGTTTTGTATTTGTTAGTGTTGTTTTGTTAAACCACTGCCCCCACCTTTAAATCCAATTCTGATAGAACCCAAAGAGGACATATCTACTTCGGTTGGTGGGCATGAGAATGACAGATGGTCTCATGGGTTGATGACTAAAGGGGGCAGAGAAAGAAGGAAATGTCTAATGGAAGAAATGACCTTTGGTGATGCCATTAAATCATCCTTTGTACTAAACATAAATTATTAATAGTTTTAAAAAAATAATTATCTGTTTTCTTTTGAGGTTGGGGAGAGTGAAAGGGAGCTAGGAAAAGGAAGGGTGGGACATGGCCTTTTCAACAAATCCCTTAACCTAAGTAGAGCACTTCCCCCCCGCCCCCAGGAGTATCTTATCAAGATAATATTAATATATTTACTCACATAAAGGCCACCTTCACATAACAGTTGCACCTGGACCATAAGCCTGTTATCCAATGGCCAATGCAATCATTACTGTATTGTCAGATGGCTCATGCATTTTACATATGACAAAATTGATGCTCCAAATATGGCCAATATACAGGTGAATAGGACATATCCAAGTGTTTTCTTCCTCATTATAGGAAAAGTGCTTAAGAAACATAACCTCAAGGAAGAGGCAGGAAACACATTTTTTACTAAAAAATCTCAATCTTGAATTTGAAATAAGCTACTTTGGAATCCAAAGAATGGGAAAGAGACAGGATCTTAGCTTTTTCAGAGAGTTGGAAAAAACATATAGAAGAATAATTCCTGATCCCTACATAAGAACTTGGGAATATTACTTGAGATGAAAATAAATCATGTAAAATCCAGTTGAGCATTCCACATCACTAATGATGTGGAATTCCATATCACTCTGCTGCCAAAAGATCTCTTAACCAAAGTCAGACAACAATATAGACTTTGCTCAACTTTTATTGAAGCCAACTTGTGTTTTGAGTGTATTTATGTGCAGGTGGATTTGAGTTGGTTTCAAATACATATACACACACTCACACGTGCATACATATATACATACACACACATTCATGTACATACCCTTCATTTATCATTGCTTGATTAGATTTTTAATGCAAATGATGCCTTCGAAGTCCAATAAATTCTACAAACATTGAAAACACTCATACAAGTACATACATACCAAATACATACACACACACAGAGTCAGATGCAAACAGACATAATTGCCTTAAATATATATTTAGGACAGAAACCTTGGAAGTGTTCATTTTAACAGCACCTAAACTTCATTCCCCAAATTGCTTTTTGAGTACATACTAATCTCCTAGTGCACTGAAGCAGGTACCAGCTGATTCTTCGGATACTGAAACATTTCTGCACAAGGTCTGAATAAAGAGAAAGGACATGTAATGTCCAGTAAGAAACAAATCAGTGTACATCATTTACATGGCAATAAATCCTTCATTTCTTCTGAAATAAGATATGTAAAGTAGCACTTAGTTTAACACAGGTTTTTGTTCTGTGTTAAGCCTATCTGTAAAAAGCTACTCATGCAAAAAATTACCTCCAGGTTTAGCTGGGTTTTTAAAGGACACTTCTCCTGAAAATGAGTCCCTTTCGCATAGGGAAAAAAGGGAAAAACACACACATTCATGGCAGCTAATTCCAACTGACAGTGAAAAAATTGAGACTTTGGTGTTTGTAAGGTATTTGCCATAGGGAACCTGAAAGCAGTACTGAGCAGACCCATAAAGGATCAGAGGGCTGGAATAGCCCTAGAAGCTTTAGGGCTTTTCCAAACACTGAATATAAGTTTTTGGAAGCCTTTATTCTCCAACCTACACCTTCCTGAAACTTCTACCATTATCCCTTCTATATGTCAAAGGTTTCTTGGTCTTTTCCCCTATTGTCATTCCCAGTTGACCTTGAAACCCCATCTGCCACCTGTTTTTTAAACCCACTACTATCCAGTTCATAATTTTTCCCCTTTATCCTATA
Source organism: Gracilinanus agilis (assembly GCF_016433145.1). Classification (NCBI taxonomy): domain Eukaryota; kingdom Metazoa; phylum Chordata; class Mammalia; order Didelphimorphia; family Didelphidae; genus Gracilinanus; species Gracilinanus agilis. Next base: position 598,826,461 of record NC_058131.1, read on the forward strand.
ACAATTTTTTTTCTCCTAGACTTAGTATCATCCCTAATTTTCTGACAATCAAAACTGTATGTATATGCTTTTGCCAAAGACCTACAGTTGTTGCTATCTTTAAATATAAGAACCTTACCTAATCAAAGAGATATATTAATTAGAGAGTTCTATAACCATTCCCAGATCCTCCACACTCCACACATACATATATGCAAACATTTTCCTACGGAAAAATCTGATTTGGATCTAAATTCATCCAAAATACCAGGAGATAGGGAAAAAATGATAACTTCTACCCAGGACTGCAAACTTAATCCAAAGATCAGAATTATAAATGGCATCAATTCACTTTTATTTTATAGCTGTTGTCAACTTTTACTTTCTAATGACCCCTAATAAGAGAGTTACCTAAAAAGGATTACCTTAACATCTCAAAATACTGCATTTACTTTATTGGGATCCATTAAGAATGTATCTTAAAGAAAAACAAAAGGAATTGCTGAAGGAGACAGAGGGGAGAGATGGAAAGAGTTTAGTTCTTTGCAGGATTAAAAGGCAGTTTCATTGAAATTTATTTAGCAACTGTGGAGAATATGGCATTTAAGATGAAATCTGAGCCAACTCTCTCCCCTTCCATGCAGTGAAGCCACACTGATATGAATTGAGAAAGGTTCTACATACTGCATTTGCAAATTCATCAGGGAAAGCTAATGTAGGCTCTAAGGTGACATCTATTTATTCCTTTGCATTAGGATGATTGGACAGTCCCATACTAAAGAAATAACATATATAAAGCCTTGGCTGATCTTATTTTTTCAAAATAGCTAACCAGTATGTTGTTGTAGGAAAGGTAGGAACAATTATTGTACTTTCATAAAAGGAAAATCTCACTTAGGAGAGGACTTAACTAACTAGATTCAAAACAACAACCCTCTGATTTCCTCACATTTTTTAATGTGTATATGTTACCAATATAATAAGACTCTAGTCGACTTCTTAATTTTCTTATAGTCTATACCTTTTGTCTCACCTGCTTGTACTATTTTTTCTGCTTGTACTATTAACTTCAGATCCCATAATAATGTGCCCAAATTAATTTTGTTTCCAAAGTATACTTTTACCTTGTGAAAAAAAAAACATATAGGAAAGGAAAAAATCACATATATACCAATTATCAGAGTCTACACTAATAGCATTTCCTAAATTTGTGGTCTACAAATCAGTTGGGCCCTCCAATGGGCTCTGAGAACAAAGGGTGCCACAGAATGATTTCTACCTGTCTTTTGGCATTATTTTCCCAAGCACAAAGGAGTGGGACAATGTGATAGAAACTCATTTGTAGGAAAAGAAAAGATGTGATTTACCAGGTGGTGAATACCATAGCTTAAAGACAAAGCTTCCCATTTGCATCTGTAGTGTTAGAAGTGTGAAACTAAGCCAGTTCTCCAGTGCTAGTAAGGTCAGGTAGAAAACAGCCAGTATTTCAAGAAGGAAGATCGCTGTCCCTGGTCCTGAACACAAATAGCCATGATCCATAAGTAGGATTCATCACTATGGAATAGAAAAGTCTAACTTATCAAATAGAGAATTGTCAGTAGACTCTGACTCTTGGTGGTAAACCTCAAGTCATGTATTTCAATGTCCACTTTTTATAATAGTTCAGGAAAAAACTAGTCTCAGAAGTGTCAGGAAATTCTCATGCAAAAACCATGTTTCCCCCATGGACTAAAGTAGGCAAGATTTTGATGTTTATAGGTCATCAAAACAATCTCTCCACTCAGTTCTCTATTCATTTATTCCCTGATTTAAAGCAAGTATTTTGCATCTTTAGGTTTTAGCAAATTTTCTGCATTCTTCCCCTCAGAACAATTATTCAAAATGTCAAAGATAGAACTGATTTAGATCACTATGACATGTTTTAGCAAGAAATATTTTGGGGGAAATCTACACAAAATGATGATTCACAGTTTTTTACCTCTCCAGACCTAATTCAATAGTCACATTTCCAAGAAACTGAACTGAGCTTTATCATGCTCTAGAATCACAAAAAGCTCCCTTTTCATTCACCTGTTCACCTTCCTTCTCTTCCCCACCAAAAATCTGGAAAAAGCAAAAAAGACATGAGAATGAAGACAATTTTTCCCTTAACTGACTATTCCAAGTTTTGCCAATGACCTTTGGGTTTTCTCACAAAATGAGAACTGTCCTCTTCTCCTTTCTTTCATTCTGAAACTTACCCTAAAACAGTTCTTCCTCCAAGACATAGAATTAATCATGCAAACACCTTGACACTACAGTGCAATAGCAGCAGGGTATATATGTCATTGATGATTACCTCCATCTTCACTGGCTTGGGTGAGCAGTTGTTTTGTACTACTAACTCAGATCAATCTTATCTGGCCTTGCAAATGAAACAGCCTGCTGGCCTCCAAGAAATGCTAAACTCTCAGCCAAAGTAAGAAAAAAAAGTGTCAAAACAAGTTCTCTTTGTTCCTGTTAAAATATTATCTCACATTTGCCATAACCTCTGAGTTATTTCTCCAATGATACCACTGAAATCTCTAAATAATCAGTCTTGTTGCTAGGAAATCATACACTGAAGCAGATTGTCCTAGTCAGGCCTTTACTTTATTTTGAAAGAGGTTATCTCCTCAAAATTTACAGAATGAATTATAAAACATCTTTCTGAGTTGGCTGAGATTCTCAAATTTCACACTAATATTTTTAAAAATCTTAATTCTAATTCAATTTGTAGTCCTTTTACAAAAGACTATGATGTTTTCTTTCTGGCAGACTAATTGAGAAAATAACCTACAAATCTTTGAGACCCAGGTGTTATTTTTCTACGTAAAATTAACAAAGGTCAGTATCTCACAGTTAGAAGGGATGTCAGAGGTCTAAGAGGATATGAAATGCAGGTCACACAGAACTTAATTAAATCAGTGGACTGCTTCCTCTCTAGAGAAGTAAATGGAACAATTCCTGCTATAACCCATAAGCGCTAATCTGTTTGACTGCATTTCAACAAACAGGATTTCCTCCCTTTTCAGTTCAAGAAAAGTTTGTATTTGTAAGACAGTCATAACTTGGGATTGTTTCAAAAATATACTCAATGACATTGCAGACACATTGGATTCCTCAAAGGTCATTAATGATGTCATCTTTGCAGCCTAGACATTTGGCATCAGTTTTTTTAGAAGAAATTATTTTTGATGATTTAATTTCCAACTCTCTACCTGTCAATGTGAAGTGCACTCACACAAGATTATTAATGAATTGGGGAGTATGAGCATTTTTTTACAATTTGTAAAGGAGGAAATCTTTTAGTTTAATGTAATTTCCCCATATTCCTTTGGAAATAGCAGTGACTTGCACTTCCTGGCTCCCATAATTTTTAACCAACTATCTGAAAAAAGTATCTATTTGCCAGTAAGATACACAAAATTTTACTATGCACTAAACCAAAGGAAAACATCATATAAAAGAGATGATAGAGGACAATCGTTTAAAAAACAGTAGAGGGGGCAGCTGGGTAGCTCAGTGGACTGAGAGCCAGGCCTAGAGACAGGAGGTCCTAGGTTCAAATCCGACCTCAGACACTTCCCCGCTGTGTGACCCTGGGCAAGTCACTTGACCCCCATTGCCTACCCTTACCACTCTTCCACCTATGAATCAATGCACAGAAGTTAAGGGTTTAATAAAAAAAAAACAGTAGAACAGTACTAAATCTGAATATGTGCTCAAACTTCTAAATATAGAAATAAGGTGTGCCAACTACTTTCCTTCAATGAAACATTTTAACAATCAAAACTTTTAGCATGTCTCTCTTTTAAGGCCCCATTTATCTTTGAATGGACAATGGTGACATGACCTTAGGAAACAGAATGATCAATAATGAAAATCTTTAAAACTACCTAGATGTTTGAGTGAAGATACACCTCCAACCTTAGCAGGACAAAATGGCAGGATTATAGTATCATGCAAAAAAAAAAAGTCTTCTTTTCTCATTTCTGAGAAAGCCAATTAAATAGCATCATTCTACCAGGGAGTAATAAAGCCTTCATATATAGAGATGAAGTCCTTCCTAAGAAACTGAGGAGGAAATAGAAAAATCAAGAAATTTTAGTATCATATGTCATCCCTGGAAATATTAGGATGGATTGGAGAAGAACAATGTTAGGTTTACACAAGAGCAAATAGTTAAAATGCTACAAATAAGAGAGTAGGGCTATATATGTTGAAGAACTTTCTAACGATAAGTAGCTAGATAGTAGATTAGGTATCCATGTGTGATTATTGTCTTTGAGAAAAGAGATAGGAAAAATATACATCATTTTGGATTGCTTAGGTAGCCATAGGCAGACTTAGATGACCTCAGGTCACCCTTTCTACCTTTGTGTTTCCAAGAAAAGGAGCATGTTAACAGCCTGAAGCAGCCTGGCTTAATCACCTCATTGATGCTGTCAAAATCAAGATTAGTTATTTAATTTTTTAAAAGGTCATCTTTTATGAGATGCTGATGTCTTCAACAAATCTGCATACTATTGCAACAATCACTTCATTAATGAGGTGAATCATATCCTTTCATGTAGTTCTTCCATTCCTTGAAAATGTGGGACATTCATCTAAGTCTACAGGTGACAAGGAAAAAATCCTAATATTTGGCTTAGCATTCTTCATCTTCTTTATTAAAAATCATAGGAACAGGTTGAATGTTGCAGGGAAAAGAAATTTGCAGTTGAATGCAACTCCAGGCATATAACCAAAGTAGAAAGATACAGTGGACTTCAGAAAAAAAGAATGAGCTATTTTAATAGATCTGTTGTCATAGGCCCTGTCCACAGGTTATCTGCCTAATGAAGAGACTAAAATAATCTCATTGTCCTGAAGTCTAAAACAAAATGTGAACTCTAAGGAAGTTTGGATAGAGCATTTCAAAAAGAATTCCCTAGTGATTCTTCCTACTTTGGTGGTATTTTCAACACACAATGAAAGGGAAGATGGTAGGTTTGGGGATTAGGAAGTCCTCAAGAAAACCCAAATTTTCATTCAATGAAATGTGAAATTGGAAGGCATTGGGATGCATATCAAATATCATCCTATGTCTTTCTTGGTGCTTCGGATTGGTGAAAGTTGACTCTGTCTAGGATATAGCTCTTCCCCCTCTTTCAGTAAGCAAATGGAGGTGTTATGTAATGAAGCAAAGTAGTGCAGGGCACTGGTCTTGAACATGTGAAAATCTAGGATCAAATCATGTCTCAGACACTTAGTAGTTATTTGACTTTGAGCAAATCACTGAGTTCTCTTGGCTTCAGTTTCCTCTTCTATAAATGGGGATGATAATAGTATCTATTTCATAGGGTTTTTATGAGGATCAAAAAAAGATGGTACATGGATAGTGCTTTATAATCTTTGAAGCTCTTTTCAAATGGGACTTATAAACAGAAAAATTTTATGTTCCATGGGCTCTGACTTAAATTATAACATTGTAAAGAATGGATCACCCCGTTGCTGGAACAGCACCCATTTACTGAACCCCATATGCCTAATAGAGACATGATTAAACAATTAGGTGCCATGAGAAAGGTGATATCATGAAGAATTTTGTCATAATGTATCAAATAAGGATGGAGATGTTTTAATTATTCAAGATCATGTTATCTGGACTTCATTTTGGCTTCCAATAATTTAAAATAACACAAATTTGTAATGGAAAAAAGGTCTAGACAAGATATAGAGAAGTGTCATGCTAAAGACCTAAATACTTATTTTATGGTGATGAAAAATAAAAATTCAGCCTTTTGCCTCATCATCACCTTGATCTTAAAAGGTGACTTGCCTGAATAAGCACTTCCTCCCACCAGCCTTTTGCAAGGGACCAAATAGAGCTATCAATCCCTGATGAAGCAGTGGAATTTTCTCTGGATGGCAAGTCTCTGAAACAGGGTGGATAAATAAGTTAGAATCTTGGTATAGCTCCAGAGTCTTTCCCTCTACTGTTCAGTGAAAGATAGTCATGGTAGATACCTAATAGTATTCTATTGAGGACCATTGAACTAAATTGAATATTAGCTCAACTAAAGAGTGATTAATATTTTGGTGTTCCAGATGAATAGTTTTAAACATATGTAAATGAAATTGTTGATTTGAGCTAGTTTCACACGGTGATTTATTTTGCTTTGTGATTCTGCTTGAAATAAATATTCCTTTAGGTAATGGAACTTGGTTGAGAGTTTCTAATATTACCTGTTTTAGGTGCCATCCCTGCTGATTGATAATATTGACTAGATGAAAAGATATCCCATGAAAAGTGGTAATCCATGGAATCACAGAATATTAAAATTGAAGGGACCTTACTGATCATCTAGTCCAACCCCCTCATTTTGGATTTGAGGAAACTGAGACCTAAAAAGGATTAGTGGCTTGCTTGAGGACAAAGAACTATTCAGTTTTGGAGGCAAGACTACATCCCAAATCTCCTGTCTAAGTCTTTTTTTTCCCCAAAAATTTTATCAGATTCCTTCTTTAGATCTCCTGAAAACATCAGACAAATTTATAAGTGAGGGGGTACTGAGAAATTGAGTATTCAGTGTCCCTTAAAAAGAAACTAACTATAGGGAAAAAAGAGGTGTGAAATACTAGTACATGTAAAAAGATTTCGTGTCGGAATATAAGGATAAGAAAAATTGGTAATAAGTTAGCAAATACTCCATATATATGTGCACCATAACCATAAAACTGTTAACATAAGCTACCTGAGTTTGGAGCCATGCATATATGTATGTGACATCTCAAAAGTATTGGCAATGCAATAGGAAAAAGAATGCATGTATGCTGAACAAAATGCTTGGGCATTTAAAATAAAATATAATACTAATTACTTTTCATATGTAGTCACTAGTCTTAACTTTTCTGTATTAGACATGTCACATTAATTTTTTTTGTCTAAAAATGAAATATCCTTCCTTGGGAATATCTTCCTTAGGTAATGGATTCTCCCCTAACAGAGATATCAATGGAAGTTCTTATGCCTAAAGGGGAGAGAGAAAATGGGGTAACTATTTAAAGGAGAATCAGACTAGGTACATAATGGAGTCATGGTCCCTAGGATCCCAGTGATGATTGTTGTAATCTAAAATACTGAGGTTACTTTACAAAGATTTCAGTGTGTGTGTGTGTGTGTGTGTGTGTGTGTGTGTGTGTGTGTGTGTGTGTAGGAGATTTGAATCTGAAGGGTGATTAGAAACCCAGACTCAAGTCCCTTTTGAATTTTCTAGGTTATTCCAAGTGTCCACTAAGGTTTTGGCCCCTTGCATTTGGCCATTGTATTCATGTCACTGTATTCATTCATCAGTCATTGTATTCATTTCAAAGGTAGAAATGTAACAAATGTAGAAATTTAGTAGTGAGGATGACAAGGGACAATCACCAACTGCTTCCATAAAAGCTTTACTGTTCTTAGTCCCTTAACTGCTCAGAGATTCACTTTTAACCAAAAGGAAAAGAGATCTGGGTGCCGCTTCCTGCCATAAGAAAAAGGCAGGACTTAAGAAGGAAAGGCTGTTAAATAACTCAAATCCATTGGCATTCCTGGGCCTGTGCCAAAAGATATACATACAAGATGTTAACTTCAGCAACCAACCTGTTGCATTCAGAACCTGACCTCTAAGATGGAGTATTTCTGATGCCAGAGTAGAAAGAACTTGGTGACTTACAATTCTTTTTAATTGTAACCAATTCTTTTGAAATCATGATTCTTCCCAGCATCTGGATATGGAGTGCAAACTGTTTGTCATCAGCAGAGTGACTTTCATCCCATGATTTGTGCTTCCTTGGCATCATCACTCTAACTGAGCAGAAAGCCTGGCTTAGCATGATGGTCAGAGAAGGTCAAGATTACTGCTCCTGGGATTGGATCCCCTACCTTGACTCCAGTGGCCCTGTAATTTGGTAGTTCAAGGACAAGGACATCAGTGGCCAGGGAAGGTAAAAGAGGAGGAGCCCAGCATGGGTCACCAGGGGTTCCAGATGGAATTTATAGGAGATATAACCCAGGCATCTCAATGAGCTTTGCTGTAAAATTCACTGCACAGAGGTTAATCTAGATGTCAACATTGTCTGACAGCACTGAAATTACTCTAGGGCAGTGCTCCTTCTGAAGTCTTAATATAACAGTCAATTCCATCCTGCCTGAAGGAAATGAAAGTTTTCTGCTTTGTGTGCCGAATCATTCAGCATCAATTTTCTCATTGTTTGAAGTCCAAACTGTTTGTGGTCCTGGGATTCACCTCCCATTAAAACTTACGTTTATTTTGAGAAGTCTGCTTGTCAGGCCCACAGAGGTAAGAGGATAGGAACAACAAGAAAAAAAAGTAAGGGAAAGAAAAAAATCTTTTACTGTCAACCACAAGAATCAAATCATCTGGGACAGATTTCTTTGTTCAGTTGGCCTCAGCTGTTCTAGAGGCACCACCTCAAAATGCGATCCCTGCTTCAACAACAGCATAAAATGGGCAATCACAAGAGAAAGCAGACCTCTGAGGCCACGGTTGTCTCAAGGAACTTACTCCCTATTTTCTACAAGATAACCTCTAAGGAATGAGTAATTTTACTAGATTAATACTCCATTTTTACTGTAGGAACCACTTCCATAGGTTCTATTTCAGATGGATCCAACCAAATAAGTTCTGAAGCCCACTTGCCTTCTGATTAAGATTTAGTGGTCTACAACCTTTAAGAATTTGGGGAAATAAAGTAGGTATCTTTTCTTTGACCAGTGACTGATCTTTTAAAAGAAATGGCAAAGTTACTAAGGGTTTCTAAGGCAAGAAAGGTAGAGGTGGATTTGTATGCAGAACTATACTTGGCCAAAAAGCTTTTCACCTATCTTTCATTCTTTGTCCTCCTTGGCTGCTTCAAATTATGTACTGGGGACACTATGACTGAAGAAAAAGCAATTGAAAAGAAGACACCACCCTGACCCAGCTTCTGTTGAATTGAAACAATGGCAAAGCTCACTGATTTAAGATATTTCTCTGCTGTCATCTTGAAACACACACACACACACAGAATGATATCTCTTTAAGCTGGGGTTCAAACATCATTCGTTAGACTGTCTATTAAAAGGAAAATAAGTGAATAGGAGACTGATTTCCTCAAGCATCATTGACTGATGAGGGTAGAGAAGGAAAGAAAGAAAAGGAGACATAGACAGTGCCATCACAGAGGTGTTTTGTTTGTTCCCTACTTCTTTTCCTCAAATAAGGCTATGGAAGCTTTTGAGAGTCTTAATGTTATTAATATTCATTCCTCTTTCACCAAAAAGAGCTCTTTCTGAAAGGAAAAAAGTTCCTATGTCACAACACAGGAATTGGGGGGAGGGGAGTGGCTGGAACTGAGATACTTCTTTCTTTCTTTTTTTTTTTTAAATCCTTGTACTTCGGTGTATTGTCTCATAGGTGGAAGATTGGTAAGGCTGGGCAATGGGGGTCATGTGACTTTCCCAGGGTCACACAGCTGGGAAGTGGCTGAGGCCGAGTTTGAACCTAGGACCTCCTGTCTCTAGGCCTGACTCTCACTCCACTGAGCTACCCAGCTGCCCCGATACTTCTTTCTTAAGTGGAAAGAAGTGTTCTAGGCAGGCAAGGGGAATAAGCCTCAAAATAGGCAAAAAAGAATATCTCTGAAACAAGATCACATCCTCTCAGATGGGCTATATGCTAAAAAAATCTTACAATGACTAATTATAACTCCTTAGCAATTATATCAATATTTAACATCTCCATCTTTGTTTACAGTGAATTTCCATCCTTAGCTTTCAGAAAGAATAATCATTATTTCCCTCCTCAATCTCCCAGTCTTTCTTGTGGAGAAAAGCTTTGGGGTGTCTTGGAATAACACCTGCTACTATCATATTCACAATGGGAGGGGTGAGGCAGATAGATAAATAACCTGGTGAGATAAGGAAATAGATGAACAATTAGATGAGGATGTTTTTTGAGGTTGTTTTTTAGGAAGTTTGCTATTCAATGATCAAAGTACACTGAACAATCAGCGACACACTGCAAAATGATAGACTTTTTTCTATTTCACACTAGGCTGAGGCTTCCTGGCCCTTTTTAGTTCTGCCTTTCGTTTCTCTTGCCACTCCTTCACCTTAGTAAAGAAGATAAAGTCTTCACTAAATCATGTTACAAAACAGCCGTCACTTATTGCAAAATAACAGATAGTCTTTAATAGCTGTCTATTATCTGGAGGTTTTTAAGAGGTGGCATTTTCTAAAATCTGTTAGAATGTCATAGCATTTTAGAGAATAAATACGAAAACCACCTAATTCCACAAAGGGAGTTTCCCTTTAAAATTATTGTAGGAGGAACCACTTCACTAAATGCAGAAGAGAGAAGTAAAGCTTCAAGAAACCAAGCCACAGGGCTCACAGAGCCAAAGCCAAGAAGATACTTTGCATACTAAACTTTGAGCCAGAAAGAATGGGGTGGAAAACAGAATTATAGAAGTGGCAAATACAGTCATGCAGGCAGGCCCTCAAGTTGAAAGACTGGTGCCCAAGCAAAGTTGCCAGTGGTGAGACTACCTTCAGCTTAAGGGACATATGAGAGTAGTTAACTGTGTCAAGACTTCTATACTCCATGCTCAAGAAATCTAAACATTGCCTCAAAAGCTGCATTGCCAGAAAAATAATAAAACAGATATTATTCTACATTAAAATAGTGAATAAGGAGGAATTCTTAAACAGTAAGGGCTCTCAGGGAACATTGTAGCCTCATATAAAGCTCCTTTTGCCACCCCAAAATCTGTGGCACTCCTTGTACTCTACTCTACCCTGGCTATTCTTAAAAATTCTGAACCTTGGAATAGGAAATTAGGGATCAAAATAGATAGGTCCAATAACTGAAGACTTTATATTGCCTGGACTTACTCTAGATTCTGTGTATGTGTATGCCTATTGAGGGCATCAATGCTAAGCACAAATGAGTTGCCAATGGGACCCAACTGCCCTATCCATTCTGCCATTATACCTTCAAGTCAGCATCTGTCCTATCTATCCTACTTTACTCCTAGAGCCCATGACAGTGTGGTACAATGGGAAAGAGAAGAGAAGATGGTATTAGAGGATACGAGTTTGATTTTCATCTCTGCCCTTTATTATCTGAGTGACTTTGGGTAAACCATTTAATCTTCCTGGGCCTCAGTTTCCTTAACTGTAAAATGGATGAAAGAATAGTGTTTGCACTTCCTATCTCACAGAGTCCTTATGGAGAAGGGGCTGTCTTAAAATCCTGGGACAGAGGTAGGGAAAGTTTTAAGTGCTATCAAAAATATGAGTCTATTATGCTTATTCACAACTTTCTTACTCTGGCCTCCCCATCCTCCCCTTTTTCCCCCAAAAAAGTAAAGTGCCAAATTTCAGCTATTTTTCCTTTTCTATCAGAAAGAATCAACAATAAAACATGATACTACTGCCCTCTGCCACCAGTTTTTTTTTTTTTAATTATGGAGTTTCAGAGTTGAGAAGGATCTTAGAACTTATCTAGTCCAACTTCTTTCATTTTACAGAAAAGGAAACTGAGATCACAGAAGAGGATGTGATTTACTCCCTTGTGAAGATCACAAGTAATTATTGGCAAAGCCTTGACTCCAATTCCTGTGCCATTTGCATTCAATCCTACTACCACACTTCTGAACTTTATATCCTGAATAATGTATGTCCTTTGTTCTCTAAATGGACTCATTTTTGTTCTAGAGGCTGATTCCTTCAGAAAACTTCCTCTTTTCTTGTGTGAGACCTGTTTCAAGAGACAACTTGTACATGGCAGACTGAATGAAGAAAGCACTAAGAGCTTTATTCCATTGACTATAAATGGGATTAGGGATTACTTCTAAACTCCACTCTGTGGTCAAAGCATGTAATTACAGGGAGGGGCTCGGGGCATATCCCGAATATGGAAGGTTTATAAAGTCAAAGAAGCTCTCTCCAAGAGGAAATAGCTTCATAGGAGCTCCCAACAAGAAAATCATTTTTCAGGCTTTTAAAAGGGATGGTGATAGGGGTAGATCAGCAGAGACTAGCTCCTGCACCTTGAGAATTTCACAGAGAGACAAATTCAGGTAGAGGGCAAGCTATAAAGTCTACTACCAACCAACATTGTCACAGAATTGAAGTGGGTCCTTTAAAGAGTATATGGGGTGGGGGTGCTATCTCTTTAATGATGGCAGGGAAGCTGGGACAGGGTAGAGAAATCTAGTCTTAAAATATGTATAATCTCAATTTATACTTACGGGGGAAACATCACAAAGTTTGACTAAGGCAGGGAAACCCAGGAAAGAAGAAGAAGGGAAAGGAGAACAAATAGTATTTGATCCTAGCATAGCATCTCGGATCTGGAGCAGCTCTTATAAATCAATGAGCCCAATGATTTCATTTTAGAGTTAGGGGACTGAGGCCCAGAGAGGTTCAATGACATCACTTTTATTTCTTGTTGGCTAATCTTCTGGGTTTTTCCCTTGTAGTACCAAGATGATTCCCTGTCATCTTACAAAGTCCTACTCATTGCCTCCTCTCTCCTTTCTTCTCTTCAACCCTAATACAAGGACATTGTTCAGTTGCCCCCAAGAGCATTTCAACAGGCAAGACGGACAACACATTCAGATCCCACTCAGAACTAACAGCAGGTAGCAAAGTCCAAGGACAGGAGCAGATTCTGACCTTTTGCCCATCCGCATCCATTTCCATTCCCATCCTCTAACTGCAATAAGGCAGTTTAAAAGGAAGAATAGGGTCAGCTCATCATTTTAATTTCACGCTCAGAGCTCCACAACCCTGAAAGAAGAGCATTCTTTCATTAGACCAGTGATTACTCACAGTATTATAACCTCTTTGTCTTTTTGGCCAGAACCAAAAGAGAAGCTTCTGAGTCTTTTCCCACCTTGACTCCCTTCTCCCATACTCATTCACTGGTCAACATGAGGTCTCAAGAATGACATAAATAAGAAAAGAGAGGCCAAGATATCTGCTGGGAGATGCTTATTAAGAGGGGCATATGATTTTCACCTGTAATTACTACTGGCTTTTTGGAAGCAGAGAATTTTCCTTTCACCTCTTTAAATTCCTCCCTCTTGGTCCAACCCCTCACCCCTTTCCATGAATATTCTCCTCATTTACCAAAAGAAATAAAAACCAAAGAACAAAAACAACATTCCATTGTTCTGTTGGGCAATTAGAGTCCAGAGTTTAGCAAGGTTCCCAAGGGCAGAGAAGAACAGTCAGGCAAATAGGATAAAACAGCAAAGTATTCTTTTTACAAGATGAGATTTTGCCCCCATTCATCTATGGAAACTCTTCAACCATCTTCAAGGGCTTTCTGGCCACACCATAGTAATCAGAAACCAGACCAAATTCTGGGCTATACTCTTCTGTTTTCAAGTCCAGCTGAGCAGCCCCAATTCCATTCTCCGTCATCTTCAAACAGCAATTTTCTATTTGAATAAAACCATTTGTCCTGGTTCCTACACAGGGGTTTCCCATATTCCAAATTAGAAGCAATTGCCATCAGCTGACAGGATGCCATGTGCTACAGATGTGTTCTTAGAAAGGAAAGAAAGGAAAAGTTTCCCCAGTGCTTAGGCTGAGGCTCCAGTTATATAGAGGCATGATTTCCCCCAGTCTCCTAGGTAGCTCTGGGCTGGGAATTAAGCTGAGATATAGGAATAACTGGGGAACAGTATCATTGTTCCCTCCTATCGTGATAGGCACTCTTTTCTGCTCCCTTTCCTGCCTGTAGTCAGTCCCACAATGATAGCAGCAAGGCGATGATTCCACTGGCAATGGAGGAGGAGCTGCTTCCCCTTATCCAGGCTCCACTCATTCTCTCTCACTGGTCAGAGCACTGTCCTCATTAAGATGCCAAGGCTGCTGCAGTGGCCACTCATTGGATGCCTCCCAGAGAAAGTGCTTTCCCTCCCCCTCCCTGCCCACAAAAGCTATTCCTCACCCTCTGCATTTTCACAACAGCTCAAAGGCAGATGCATCAATCCTTTCAGGGGCTTGGGAACGTGAAGAGAATGGCAAAGTGACTGGGTGCAGGTGCCCAATGGGTTTTTCCCCATGGGCTCTTTTCCACCCTGATCTTGGCTACAAATACCACCATCTCCTTTCAAGACCCTTCTCCCCTTTCCTCACTTTGAGATTCAGCATGTATCTGAATAATGAGGTGAGGGGGAAGATTAGAAAAGGGAGAATAGAATGAAAAGGAGAAGAGACCCAGTAAAGAGGGAGAATCCTAAGGAGACACACCTGGATATAACCTACAAGGAACTAAGACTTGTTCTGATTGAAAACTGCAGCCTTTAAGACCCCACATAAATGGGACAATATGGAGGAGCTTGTCTTCTCCACCCCCAACATCTCTCCAGGGACCTTAACAGGAAGGATGGGGAAGTGAAAGCTGTTTGCTCTAAGGGAGGGGTGGACAATGGCATTTCCAGGTTGGGGGTGTGTGGTTTAAACCAGTCTTTCCCCATGGTTCTTTAAGGCGAGGGAATCCTTAAGAGGACAGATGACAAACCCCCTTCCAAGTCCAGCAAAGAACTTGAGCCCAGCCAACACCAAAGTCTCCTCTTGCTGCTGCCATGGTTTTGTGTTCTGTTGTTGGTTTTTGTTTGTTTACCCGTAGGTACCATGATTCTATGTCCCCAAAACATCAAGTTTATGTTTAAGAATCAGTGAATTAGAAAATTGTCCTGAAACAGGAAAAGAGAAAGGGGCAGAGTAGCATTGGAGTGGAAAGGGGGATTAGAGAAGGGGTTTAGGGAAGAAACAGGATGAGTTTCCAGAGGACACTCCTCTGATGTGGATCTCTCTCCAGACCTGGGAGGAGCCACCTACCCCAGGAGCCTATTCCAATCTTCAGTGCATATCATACATGAGCAGCATGACTCTCACCCCACTTCTTCTCTTCCCATCCCAACAAGAAGATTGTCTCTCTGCATTGTCAAGGGTCTTCAGCTCTGAACAGCTAGAGCAGAAGAAGAACACAGCAGGGGTCAGTTGCTGGGGCCACAGCTTTAGTTAAAGGGTTTTTCATTCTTTTTTAATACTTTTAAGGTTTTCTATGTTTCTATTGTTGTTGTTAAAGTCTTATAACTTTCTGTAACAGCAGCTTCTCTCTGTATTGGTGTGGAAGGTATCTCTGTGTATATATATATATATATATATGCATACATATATATATATATATATATATATATATATATATATCAAACTGCCTTACAGGTTGTCGGGGTTGGTTTTTTTTTTCAGTGTTGTATGTGTAGCAGGCACTTGAGTTTATATGAAGATGTTTGCTTCGGTCAAGGAAGAAAGAAATGGGAGAAATAGAGCAGGAAGGAAAGAAGTGGGGAAGGGAGAAAGAAGGAATTTTTGACCACTAGCCAAGGATGTCCAGGTAAATTGGGGTGGCCTTCCCCAGAGCATGAAGAATTTTGTAGATTTCCTTGATATTGAGCCTCTGCTGGGGTTCCCTCTGCCAACATCCCAACATGATGTCATAGACTTCCTTGGGGCAGACCCGGGGCCTCTCCAAGACACGACCTTGAGTAATGCATTCAATGACCTGTAAAAGAAAAACAAATACAATAATAAGAGAAGGAAATTTATTATCCCGCTTATAAACCCTTGCATTTTCCCTCCATACCTAGGATTAAAAAAAAATGAAATGGAAAATTCCAACAGGGAAAAGGAGTCACTGGGGTTAGAATCTCTGCTTTGCTCCTCATTTGGGTTGGGAAACACTGATTTTTCTGCTGTTTTATCAGTGGCATATCCTAAGAATAAGATGCCTAGTTTGTCTGCATGAGGCTTGTCCCCACTCTCTCCATTATGACTAATCACATTGGCTATCTGCCCAACTAGTTTTCTTAGTCCTCCACTATTCACTTTGCTATAACAATACTACTTTCCAATTTCCCCTTGAATCCCAACCTTATTTAGCCTTAATTTCCTTTGGTCTGCTTCCTGTAGCAGCCTCTTCTCTTCCCTCAAAGGACTTCAATCACATCTACTACAATCTCTTTTCAGTAAGGATCATTTAACCATGTTACTCAACTTCTTACATACCAGGAATAATTCCCTAATAACATTTACCTTTAACTAAAGCTTATCTCCATTTGGCTGCCCTTTCGATGCTTGCTCTGGCTTCACTCTTAATCCTAACCCTGCTATACGAAAGCATGTCTTTTTTTTAATGATTTATTTAATGTTTTTTGTTTAGAATATTTTTTCCATGATTACATAACTCATGACTTTCCCCACCCCTCTTCCCTCCCTCCTCCTGGAGCTGACAAGCAATTCCACTGGGTTATACATGTGTCATTGTTCAAAACCTATTTCCATGTTATTCATATTTGCAATAAAGTAATATTTTAAAGCTAAATCATATCCCTGTCAAACCTCATGATCAATCATATGTTTTTCTTCTGCATTTCTGTTTCCACAGTTCTTTCTCTGGATGTGGATAATGTTCTTTCTCATAAGTTTCTCTGGATTGTCCTGGGTCATTGCATTGCTGCTAGTAGAAAAGTCTATTACATTTGATTGTGCCACAATGTGTCAGTCTCTGTGTACAATGTTCTCCTGGTTCTGCTCTGCATCAATTCCTGGAGATCTTTCCAGTTCACATAGAAATCCTCCAGTTCATTATTCCTTTAAGCTCAATAGTATTTCATCACCAGCAGATGCCCCGATTTTTTTAGCCATTTCTCAATCAAGGGACATCCCCTGATTTTCCATTTTTTTTGCCACCAAAAAGAGCACAGCTATAAATATTTTTGTACAAATATTTTCCCTTATTTTCTCTTTGGGGTAGAAATCCAGCAGTAATATGGCTGGATCAAAGAGCAAGCATTCTTTTAAAGCCCTTTGCACATAATTCCAAATTGTACTCAGAATGGTTGGACCAGTTCACAACTCCACCAGCAGTGTATTAGTGTCCCAATTTTGCCACATTCTCTCCAACATTTATTACTTTCCTTTGCTGTCATGTTGGCCAATCTGCTAGGTGTGAGGTGGTACCTCAGAGTTGTTTTAATATGCATTTCTCTAATCAGGGGGGATTTAGAACACTTTTTCATGCAAAGCACATCTTTTTTTTTGCTTAGACCTGTAAACACATTATTTGTAACCACTATGGAGCCACTCAAACATTTTAACTATCCCACATACACGAAATCATATCCCTTCTACTCTTCAAAACTTTTCATAAGACTCATATTTCTGCTCCAGGTATTGCATGATCTATTCCTGTCCCAAATCATTCTCTTTCATTCTCTACAGAGGTAGGGCTAAGATATGAATGCATCTCCATGCTGGTGTTTGGCTTTATATCTATGTTCTCTCTATTTTTGTATCGTGTTTTTAATGTAAATTCTGTCTCCCATCCTTGAAGACAAAGAACTTCCTTTAAAAAAATTAATTCCCTTCTAGTGCCTAGTTTAAGCCATCCTGTCTATGTGTGTTTGTATGTATACACACCAGCATGCGTGTGTGTGAGTTTCAAGTAAACACAACCATTCAGAGAATCCCAACTATATCAATGCCTCTATTCACCCTTTAGCCTGGGATATCCATCTTGGCTCATAACTTGACAAACCTGTTTGATCCACAGCTGTGCTTTTTTCCAGCTGTCCTATAATGTCTATTGGACCCCCTAACTAGCTATACTACCATGAGGCTTCATCCTTAGCTAGTTCAGACCACTAATGCCAAGAAAAACACTGAGTTTTCCCCTCAATTTTAGGACTATTCCATTTGGTCATTCCATAAGGGTGAAATAACCACAGTGCATTTGATTCCTTCTCTGTAAACTCTGGAGAACACACAGCCAGTGGACATTCAAACCAAATATGAGGGGAACAGGTAAAAGATAGAGCATTGACTTCAATGCCAATTTTTTGCGAAACATTTAATTTCAAGTCAATCCATGTTTAAAAAGCACTTGTTTGTGCAAGACTGGGGACTCGGAGATAAAAAATAGTCTATACCCTCAAGCTAGGAAATGAAAATGGAAAGCACACAGTGTTTTGGGGGCTGATTATTCCTAGGTTCCTTTGGCTCTCATGAGCAGCCTTTCTTCCTGTGAGCATTTTGATACCAGGGAGAGTCCAGTGCCAAGAAAAAGTAACACCCACAAACCAGGAACTATGGCACCAAATATTCAAATATTCCACACGGAAGCTGTAAAAGTTTCAGTGAGAGAGAGGCAAAGAGGGGTAGGAGGTAGAGAGAGAGAGAGAGAGAGAGAGAGAGAGAGAGAGAGAGAGAGAGAGAGAGAGAGAGAGAGAGAGAAAGAATATATGTGTGTTTTTTCTCTCCCAGGAAAACAGTAATAATTCAAAAANGTGTATAAGAGACAGAGAGAGAGAGAGAGAGAGAGAGAGAGAGAGAGAGAGAGAGAGAGAGAAAGAATATATGTGTGTTTTTTCTCTCCCAGGAAAACAGTAATAATTCAAAAAACCACCATAATAAATAGCTTCTGCCATGAACTCTTTCTTTTTTTAAAAGCTCTAAAAATGTTTTGTGCTACTTTGGGAAACATAGACTGGCCCTACTGAGTTTATGAATGGTGATGTATCTGAGATTTAAAGAAGCACCTTGGTTTTTCTTCTTTGAAACTCACTTAATTAAATAGTCAGGGCACTTAGAGGGCATAGAGCAAACACAGCTTCCAGGAAGAAAGGAATACTTCTGAAATTTCAAGAGAATTTGAGTACAAGTATACCTTTCCTCTCCTTTCTCATGGATGTCCTACAGACAAAAGGTTGAGCAATTGAAAAGTCACCCTCCATATGTATAATAGTCCTGGCATCCAGTATAGTTCTGAACTGGTTAAGGGGGCGAAGTCTGGAGCAATCAAATTTTACAGATCTAGTTAGTACCTGCCCTTAAAGGTCTGCCCTTGGCTTAGTCTATTCTCAATGTGAAAGTCTTAGCAGACTAGTTGGACTCTAGGGTTTCTCCCATGGGATTAGATCTCCTGTTGGGAGAACCTGGGATGATTTCCAATTAGCTTCTTAAGCATACCCTAGAGTAGGAGTTCTTAACCTTTTTTTGTACATAATTGTCCCCTTTGGCAGCCTATGTACTGCTTTTCAGAATAATATTTTTAAATACACAAAATAAAAAGAGATAGAATTATAAAGGATACTAATTATATTGAAATAAATTAATAGATAAATGCTAGTTCATGGACTCCAGGGTAAAAAACCCTGCTAAAGGGTGAAGATAAATCCCTAATTGGGCTACACAATAGTCCACAAATACCCCAAACTTCCTGTAGATTTTTTGGATAAGGAAAGCTAAAACTGCCTGGGTCTTTCAAAGCTTTACTAAATATATAGACTAATCTCGACAGACTATAAACTGATATTGGAGGATAAAGAAATAGATGATGTGTCCCAATGCATTTCGTCCACTCATTGAACAGTATACCATTCTTCTATTCTACAAGACCCCTCCCAACTACAGTTCAGTGCTCTATGTACCTCACCTCAAATCCAGCTATCCTCCTTTGGTTTTATTTTGGCCTTGCTTTGCTGATGACTTTCAATCCTACAATCCACTGAATGTCCTGATGGGGACATTATATCAAGATCCAGAGCCTCACTTCACTTAATTCTTGTTACCACCCAAACCCTGGCTCAAACTCTATCTTGCCTTCCTTCCCACAATCCTAAACATGAATCTAAACCATTACCTCTGTGTTTGAGAGCTGAAACCAAGGCTGTTTTCCATAGGTAAAGATCTCCCAGAGAATCACCCCAAAACTCCAGACATCACTCTCTGTAGTAAACTTCCTGTACATGATGCTTTCTGGGGGCATCCAACGAATCGGTAGCATGGTGTGACCTCCCACCTATAAGGAAGCAGAGACAGAAGTTCATAGTGGGTGAAAAAGTGACTAGATTCCTTTATGGATTAAGTTATTTACACATATCTTCCACCCACAACATCAAATCATTCACTCCTGATCCCACACAGGTCATAGCTATATAACACAAGGCCTATGGACACTTTGGTATCTAAAATCTAAAATGCTGATAGTGTCAACAAGTAATAGTCAATGGAGATATCACTCTTTTTAATATTTTAACCAGTCATCTGCCCCTGTGGACAGATGATGAGTTGGAACAACAAGAGATTTAAGAAGAAAACTTGGAGGATATGCCTTCTTTTGGAAGACATCTTTTTTAGAGAACTGTATAAGCAGTGGTTTGGGCCTCAAGAACAATAGATACACTATCTTAGGACAGAGAAAATTGGCATACTTTTATGATTAGAGCTCTAAAATATGGCAACTTACATCTATTGCCTCTGTATCTACAAACCATTTCATTTAAATCTAATCTTCAAAAAATTATTTTTATATAACATTCACAAACTCTGAATAGATGCCCACACAATCAGGTATAAGAAACAAAGAAAGTTCACAAAAGGCAAAAAATATTCTGGTGGACTTAATAAGAACCGGAGAAAAATGTTATATGACCACAAAATTATTAATAAGTAGTTTCTTAAATGCAAGTGTTATAGTCAAAATAAATTAAACTGAGGTACAAAGTCCTGAGCATGATAAATTTGTTAATAAATTACAAATTTACCAATAAATAGGATCTCAGCTTCCTCAGCAAAGCTAAGATCCTAAATGAGAGGGACAATTGCTTTTTATTGTTTTGGGGGAGTTCAGAACAAAAAACAAGGAAGAACAAAGGCATTGAATGGGTTATAATTGGTTACAAGAACTTGACATCATGAACAGTGAAATTAATATGAATGGTTACAGAGCTAAGGCATGGGAGACAATATAATTGGTTATACAATGATATATGTATAACCCAGTGGAATTGCTCATCAGCTTGGGGAGGAGGGAGGGAAGAGGGGAGGGAAAGAAAATGAATCATGTAACCATGGTAAAATATTCTTAATTAATTAATTAAAATATATATAATATAATTGGTTATAAATAGGGAGTGTTGGGGCTAGCAACAACACCTCCTTTCCTTTCTTTGACTAAGAAATGTTTATTGTTTGCATCCATCTGAAAGGTTAGAGATAGTGGAAGGAGAGCAACCTTACATTCTTGAAAGATTGCTTGGTGGTTTACCAGATTCCCTTGGTGACCACCTGTATCCCTCAGGGATAAAAGATTCCCTTGAGGCAAGAATAGAACAATGAATTGCAGGAGAAATGGATTTCTAAACTTAACTCATTACAGGACAGTCAAATTTCTGAGCTAAGTTCAAAGACAAAGAACCATGACTTAGGCACTTGTAACACAAAATCAATTCATTGTAAATATAATCAATTTAAAAAGACCCAATCTGATAATTTCATATGTGATTCCTAGTCTGTGGACCCTCTTGGTTAATTGGCAAGAAAAGTATTTTGAGGTGTGTAATAATTACAGTGTCTATGCTTGACCCTGAAAAAGATATGAAATAATTCAACCCCTTATTTGCAGAAGTGGGGGATAGTGGGAGTGGAACACTGCATATTCCAGAAGGCCCCTATATCTGCAAGGTATATGTTCCCAAACCTACCAAGGATAACTGAAACTGCAGGTTTAAGCAAACAGTTGCCAAGCTATATATTTGCATATATATATATATATACCATCTTTCCCCACTCCTGCCCCAGAGCTCACTACTCAGTGGCCTCCCATGGCCATACCCTAAAAAAAGGCAAAGTAGAAGCAGAAGAGTGGACTCTGGTGCTTCATGGGCAGGCCTCCAGTGCTTAGGGTTGATTTGAAACCACAGAAAGTAAAACTGGGGATAAGGAGATCCTACTCTACTCTCAGACTGGTTGGAAATATGGGCAGATTTTGCTTGAGGGTTTCTTTTTTTCTCTTTTTCTTTCATTCTTTGTAATAAGGGATGATTCTCTGGATAGCAAAGTAGGAGGGATATTTCTGGAAATGAAGGTAATGTAAAAACTACAGCATAAAAATTTTTAAAAAAAGAAAAAGAGAGGTCAACAGATAGCTCAGACAGAAAAAAGTTCATTATTTTTATATATTTAATGGAAATAATACAATGGAGGAAGTCCTACTGCCAGATGAATTAGAGGTATAGACTAACAAATAGCAATAAAAATACATTGGATATTATAGATCTAATTGATTATCTTATATAAATAAATTACCAAGACCTTGGGCTTCCACTTAAGAGTTAGGAATGGCCTCATGAGTGAAATTTTGAATGGGTTAGCCCAAATATCAAACCTATTATCACCAATGGCCACTATGCCAGCATCTTGAAAGAATGGAAAGAATATGGGCTTGGGCATCATAAAAGCTAGATTTGAATCCTAGCTTTGTGACTTGCACTTGGATAATCTTCAGCAAGAGCTCTCAGGACTTCAATTTCTTTATGCGTAAAAATGAGGGGGTTTGAATGAGCTGACCTCTGATTTCTATTCTATCTCAAGACCTACAATCCTCTGCTATATGTGCTTGGTGTGTTCAGTCATGATATCAGAAAATGGAATATTAATGTGCTGTAAGAAACAAAGAAAAAAGACGATTTCCAAAGAACATGGAAAGTCATTATATGAACTGACATAGGATGAAATCACAAGAACTAGAATGACTTCCAGCGATGGGCAAACTATATCCCAGGCCAGATGCGAGAGCATGGTTTGCCCATTGCTGAATACTAGAACTTCAATAATATAAAAATGAATTACTTCTGGCAGACTTAAGAACTCGGATCAGAGGTTGGCAAGCATGAGCTGTGAGCTAAAATGATTAGCTAGCAAGTATCTGAAGCTGTCTTTGAACTGAGGTCTTCCTAATTCCAGCTCTATCCACTACTCTACCTTGTTACCATTGGAGCCAGGAAACCTGAATATTAGTCCTAGCTCTGCCATTAACAACTCGTGTGACTTTTGACAATGTTCCCTATATTGAAAGGCTCCTTTTTCTCAAATGTCAAATGATAATGGAAGAGTAGATGATCTCTCAGGTTTCCTTCAGAATAAAATCCTCAGATTCTAATATGAAAAACTGGAGGAGAATGTAGAGGAAATTATGCAAAAAAAAAAAAAAAAAAAAAAAAAAAGCTCTTGACCCTAGGAAATTTGATTGAGAATAGGGTGGAGTGTGATAGGTGGAGAAAGAGACTCTCCCTACACATACACAGCTCAGTCCAACAATTATTCAGTGCTTGCTTGCTCTGGGCCAATAACTGAATAAAGAAAGAAAAATAATGCCTACCCTCAAGGAGTTTATAGTCTAAAGAAATTTAATACAAAACACATTTTCTTCCTAAAGGAGTTAAAACATGACATAATTGCATCTGTTTAAAGGGCAAGAAGGAACTTATCCAGTGTAAATGCTCAAACATTTGGAACCCTGTCTATGGCGGAGTGAATTTCTGGGACTACATTTTATTTCTATCAGGTCTTACCCTTGAGCATACTCAGTCTTCTAATGAGAAAGGAAAAAGATATTGTTATTGTGAAAATGAAACGAATACTATGATAATTAATTGGATTTGCTCAAGCCTCCATTTTTTCCAGGGATTTCTGATCCTATGGAACCTTGAAATAAAATAATGCTTTGCAATTGTAATCTAAGCTTGAGAAACAGGGACCACCAACTGAAATCTGACCAGAATTTTCCAACTAAAGTGGGGCTGGGAGCAGCCTTAGTGACTTTTCCAGATAAAGCAATCAATATCTCAACTAAGAACAACCTCACAGATTTTCCAGATAAAAGAATTGTTATTGGCCTGTTTCCCCAGTAATCTCGAGGCCCTCTCCAGGAATTTGCTTTTACATTCTTTCCCCAGAGCTATGGTGGTCTTTGAGCAATAAAAACTAGCTAGTCCTATAATTGGTCGGCTCCTTTCCTTGGGAGAGGAGTTCCTGCAAGAATGGTATTCTGTTGAGAAGAATATAATAAACGATGTCTGTGCCTCCCTCTCTGGTTCTTGATGTCTCATTCAGTTCAACTCTGATCCATGGAGTCAGACACAGGGAAAGGTAGTGGATTGACGTTATAATGGAAAGCGTGAGTCTTACAATCCAAAGACCAACCTTCAAGTCTTTGTTCTGACACTTATTAACCCTATGGTGCCAGGGAAAAACTACTTAATCACTTGTTGCCTCAGTTTCTTTATCTGTAAAATGGAGATGATCACCTGATGGATTATTGTGAGAAAAATATTTTATCTACTTCATAGGGCTTTGAAAATCTAAATTATTACCATTCTTTAGGAGAAAGGAGAGATGGAAGGAGCCATTTCTTAGAAGCAGTTTTTAACCACATGGGACTGGACAAGTTTCAGACGTTTTCTTCTGCCAGTAGAATACAACAGTCCTCTCTCTCCCTGTCCTTTCTTTCCCAGTTTGAACATCAGGATCACCAGCTGCAGGGGGACAGCCAATCACCACTTGCCAAATAGCAGGTGCTGAAAGCACTGTGACTCTCTTGGTGAGAGCAGAATGTCCTATATTGTGAGTCTCTTCCCTCACTTTCTCTGATGAACCTGCTTTCAGAACCCCTCAGCAGGTCTACTTTTGCTTCCCACTGCCATCCTGCCAGGAGCAAGGACCTGTATCTCCCCTCCACTTATTTTAACTGATTGATTCTTCAACTTGGTGTCAGAGTGGGCCAATTGCCCTGGTTTAAAGGGAAACTCCACTGTGCTACCGAGGGTTGTCTAATCATTGCATCCAATTACACAGGAAAGGAAATCATTAAAACAAATTGGGCCTGGTGGAATCAAAAGGAGAACAAACAATGGGAGAGCTATAACTTCCAGCTCCAAAACAAGGAAAACCTGTTTTCCCTAAGGAGTACAAAATTCCTCAAGGAGATGATTTTCTCAAAATTTATCAAAATGGCTATTCTACAGAGAAAGAAACTGAGTCCCAGAGAACCTCAACATTAAGTTTGTGTAAGTGAGATGAGCACTGAGCCATGGGAGAGACCTCCCTTGGATGGATATATATATATATATATATATATATATATGTTTATTCTGATGGCAGAGACTCTAAATGGATAAGAAGGTCCTGGCTTTCAGAAGAGTTGTAAAACCTAAGCAAGTAGGCTTTAAAATGTGATCTGATAAGTAAAGTGTTTTAATCAGGAAACTTTCATGTTGATTGCTAGGTAAGTACCATTTTTAAAATTTACTCTATGTTAAGCTTTATTGGTTGGATCTCACAGCACATTGGATACTTTCCAAGTTGTTTTTTTTTTTATGTGCTAGCATGAGCGTTCTTCATCTGTTGGAAAGTCTCCTGATTTCCCATCTGTCCCAGTGAGATGGGCCTCCTCTCTTTTACTCTATGGCATCAGATGGAAGTACCAGCTGGGACCTAGCAGTAAAAGGGTAGCTCACACTGAAAGAGACACCAGAAGCAGTCACAACAGTTACAGCTGTAGATAACAAAGATGGTAGCACATGTTATCTAGAAGACTTTGAAATGTCACATATACAGAACATAGTTCAGAGACACAGAATGATGAGCTTATTAGACTGTGAACATCTACATACACCACATACAAATTTATTCATCTCCATTTCAGAGATGCTTTGGAATCTCCTCTGGGAACATTTAGGAAATGGCTTGACAAATACATTTCTGAGATATTTTTGATATATGCCTGCCTAGTCTCTCCCTCTTCTCTTTAATTCCATGATCAAAGATATAGGTAGGTTCAAATGAACCATTGATGCAGCTTTGAAAACAGCTTCAAAATCTACTTGGGTACTTTCTCCAACAAAAATGAATAACAACCCAACCATGTCTGCCCATTTTTAAAACCCTTACCTTCTGTTTTAGAATTAATACTGCATATTGATACCAAGGCAAAAGAACGAGGTGATGGGGGTGAAGTGACTTAGCTAAGTGTCTAAGGTCAGATTTGAACCTAAAACTTCTCATTTTAGGCTTTGCTCCCAATCCGCTAAGCCACTTTGCTGACCCCTCACGTCTGCCCATCTTTTGACAACATCCTTCTGTAAAAATACCTCTAGGGACCTTCCTCTCATTCTCCTGATTCCCCAAATTGTACTAGAACATATAGGTTATCCAATGGCGAACCTTTATTTTTGATGTATGATCTGCCCTTATTTTTTTTTCTAATCAAATACTTCTCTGATGACATCTTTTACACCCCTTCTCCTGAGGCATTCAATTTTATAATACTTGTTTAAGTCCACCATGTATCCTCTCCATTGCCCTCTGAAGGATCCTCAACTCTGTTGCCACTTTCCTTTATATTTTCCTGTACCTATGACTGTCAGAAAACAGAAAGCCCAAGTTCTATTTGATGGTCCGCTAAAATCTCTTCATGTGTGTCCTATCAAGACAAAAACAGCCTGCTCACATATGAGAAAATAGGTTTCCTAGTCCTGAAAGCAAGCTTCTAACTCATTCTGACACAGATGCCTCCTTTCCTTCCCTACTCCTTTCCTACCTAAACACCAGGAAGGAGAGGGTTTTCAGGTGGCTTCCAGTCTGGAGAAATAATGAGAGGATCTATAACCCCTGTTTGGAAAGTACTTTGAATTCTTTAAGGAAAAGGTGCTGAAGAACTCACAAAGGTATGATTATAGTATTACTTTCCAGGGAAGGGACTTTGGAGGAAGGCTTATGCAAAAGGCATTGATTTAATGGAACCTTTTCTGAACAGCAGAGGATGAAACTCTAGCCCTAGGTTTAGGAAAAACCCTTGGAGCCTTCAAAAAATACAATGTGTCTATGAGATGAGCAGCTTAACAGTGTTCACTAGAGGATAAAAGGCCTATTAATAATTCCACCCAACTCTCTCACCTGGAGAAAGAATATGCCTGGAGCTGGAATTCTCAGATTGAAGCCCCAGGAACTTACTCCCCAGTTACAACTTCTCTCTTTGTTTTCTCCTTCTAAGTCTTGCCTAAACACCAGTTCTCATAGCCAGACTTCAGTTTTGAGGCTTTCACTACTCCTTATTGCCTCAAGGATTCTCTTTTTTAAAGAGAGCTATCTGCATGTCCAAAGAGATAGCAGAGGAATGAATTACTTGGTGATGACTTTCAGAGCCAGATAAACTAGAACTTCAAGCCTTTAGCCAATACCAAAATTTGTGAGTGATTAGGAGAAATGGTAAGGTTTGGGGATGCCAATAAAGGATTTCATTTTATGGAACAGGAGCTAGCCCTGAAATGAACTCAGATTCACAATCTGTACTGAACTCAAGGAATTGAATATCTAGGACATGTTAAACAAGTAGGAGGTGACAACTTAAGTAGATGGGAAAATTCATAACTAGAGAAGGCTAAAGGTATGTACCCTGATCTGATGCAGGAATTTATATGGTTGAGTTAGATGTCAGTTGATTTTCCTAAAAATGAGATTTTTGAAAAAGTATTTAGCCTTTATTTTTAATAAGTTAATAAAATCTTTCCCAAATGAGAGGCATCCTGGAGTAATTTGCGAGAGTACTGACCTTAGATACAGGAGGACCAAGATTCAAAACTGAACCCACATATTGTTAGCTCTGTGATCCTGGCCAATTATTTTTAGCATGTCCAGGATTTCTCCTGGACACCCCCAAAAAACCCAGAGGTACCCCAGGTTAAAGTGAACATAAAAAATTCCTTTTTTCCTTATAGTGATGGCCAAAGGATGGTAACTTTGAGCACATATAATAAGAAAGGTGTTTCTAAGAGGAAAAACTCCCTTTTGGTCTCTCCCTTTGGCTTTTTGATGAGCACAAGATAAATTCCTCCCAGGTTGCTTCTGATAAGCATTCGGTTGTATCTAAGACACCTAATCATCCCCTGAACTGCACAGGTCACCCCTTCTGTCTTCAAGACACAAAACATCACCCCATCCCTGGTCATGTAGTAGCATCAGCCCATCAACTCAACCCCTGCTGTCAAAAGGGTATAAGAATCCCAAACTCTATCTCCTCTAAGAGGCAGTAGCTGCTTCCCAGTCATTCAACTTAATAATTCAACTTGCATTCAACTTAATAAATTTCCCCATCCCTTCCTGGCCCAGGTTTTCTCTATAACTCTCCCACAACAATTTCACTGTAAAACTGGCATAATAATAGCATCTTCTTCTCAGGGTAGTAATGAGAATTAAATACGATAATATGTAAAGAGTTTTGCAAACCCTCATATGCTATACATGTTAGCTATACTATTGTTTTTATTGAGAATTGGCATTAAATTAGTGGATGAATAAATAAAACATTTATTAAGCACTTACTATGTGCAAATACTGGGGTTATACATAGAAGAGTAAGTCCCTGATTTCAAAGAATCTCAGGCATTAATGGAGCACATAATAGAAGTTTTCAGCAGTAAGTCAAATGGAAAATTTCCATGTGGTATAGTAAGGAAGTAGATTTAGATTTTTAAAAAATTTAATTGAAAAAATTTTAAAGATTTAAAAAATTTTAATGTCATTTTCACTGCTAAAATAATAGTAGTTTCTAATGTTGAACTATTTTACAGTGCTAAGGAGTTTGGTGGCAAGAACTTTCCTTTGTGAGTCTTTAGAAACTAGGGATACAGCACCTTTAGGACTAGTTGCCAGACTACATCTTCTGAGAGGTTGCTTCCCAGAATGATGTCTAAGTGCTCAGGGCTGGAAGTAGTGCTATTCCTAGGACTTTGATGTCCTAGGCTGTCTCCATCAAGATTCTTATCTCCATCTCTCCTTCTGCATGACTTGCAGCTTTAGCTAGGCTGGCTATACTTGTTCAGCATGTGGCAGCTGAGTAATGATTGGTGAGGTTGACTGCATCTTTCTCTAAAGGAATTGCTTATAGGCGATGAGTGCTAGAGTGAATTTTGTGGAGCAAATGCATTGTGGCAACTGCTTTTTAAGAATAAGTACTCTCTCCTTCATAGACTGAGATGGGGATAAAGAAGAGTGTGCTCCAGTTTAGGGGAACGTTTTCTTGATATATAAATACATATCTATAAACATTCCACTGTAAAAGTTAATTCATAAGGATTGGTGAAATGATACTGGGACCCTAATACTGAAAAGTATTGATGATGTAAGGAAGATGCTCAGCATTGGTGGGACACAGAGTAGGAGCTCAGCTAATGGCATTAGAAATAACTCTACTGAGCTGAAGCTACCTTCACCACTGGGGACCAACCTAACAGGATTTCAGATAAGGATTCTACTTCAAATAGACTACACAGGGAAGAAAACTCCTTAACAATTAGAATTCTCAAAAAAAAAGGGGGGGTGACTTAAAGAGGAAACCAATCAAAGCAGAATTTAAATGATCACCTTTGTGAAAAAGTCATTGTCTCAGGATTTAGAGTTTGGGAAGGACCTTGGAGATCATCTAGCTAGTGCCCCTCTCCTTTAAATATGAGAAGACTGAGTATCAGAAAGGTATGGTCCCAGGGTCACACAGGTAGTAAGTAAGAAATATGAACTTCAAGCCCAGATCCTCTGCTTCCAAATGGAAGTTTATCACAATAGTATATGAATTTTTTGTAGAATGGATTCTTGAATTAGGAAAGAGGTTGGATTAGGTGGCTTCAAAGATTCTTTTCTATTCTAATGGTTGAGCATTATAAGTTCATAGAATCCAAGATCCAGAAGTAGAAGGGTCCTCTGGGATCATCTAGTCTAACCCCTTCTTTTCACAGATGAGGAAATTGGGATTTACAGAAGTTAAATGATGATTTATCCAAGAATAAGTAGTAAACTTTAAAGGGAAAAATTGTCTATGTCTTATCTCCAATTCCAGCAGACTGTAAGTTGAACCCCTCTAATTTCTAGAGTGGTGTTCTGAACACAGTAGGTTCTTAAAAACTGTTTTGTTTTCATTTCCATTGGGGAAACCAGTTAGTCCTTGTTTAGAAGCAGATAGTAGCAATCATAATCTTCACCCAATTGACTAGTCAGGGTAAGAATAAGGGTAGAGTTTGGAGTGAGGAGGAGTTGGTGACACCTAATTTGATAATATTTGTAAATTACTGGGAAGATCAAAAGTGCTATTATAAGTGCAAAGTATTATTATTATTTCCCTAGAGTGACAGTGATTACTGCACAGGTTTGACATCTGTCATAATAAGGGTTGCTTCCAAACCATTTGAAAATATGCTTTGTCAGCTGCAACTTCCCCACGTTCCATTTTCCAATGTCTCCAGGGTGACAGAAACTTCTAGAATATATATATAAATAGGTCCCACAATCTTTGTTCACAAGTGATCAGGGATCCCTGGAAATGAAATTCAGGTATACCAGAAACAGCCACCAAGATGGCTAGAAGTTGATATAATGCCAGAGATAATATTCAAAACCAGTTTCTCTTATTCTGAATCCAGCCTACAGTTTTCTTTACCTTAACATATGTGCATGTTATATTTAGGAATGTCTCTTGTCTTATCAATATGTACAGACCTGGGGCGCACACACTGAAGAAAGGAAGACATATATGGACTATAATTTGGGTTGTTTACCAATATAATGTAAAAAAAATACGCAGAATTTTAACAGTGTAGTGGAAAGAGCATTGAATTTTGAGTTGAGACATCTGGTTTTGAATTTTGGCTCTGGCATTAACTATGTGAATCTTGGCAAGTCAATCAAAGGTTCTTAATATTTTTTGTATCATGGACCCCTTTGACAGTCTGGTGAAACCAATGGAAACCTCAAAATAATGTTTTATTAAATGGATAAAATAAAACATATAGGATTATAAAGTAAAACAAATTATACTGAAATACAATTATTTACACTTTAAATACACATAGATATTTAAATTTACAAACTACAAGCTAAGAACTTCTGGATTAGATGGATTCTAGTTCTAGATCCTATAAACCTAAGTTCCTAAACCAAGAATAAATCTAAGTCTTCACTGCAGCCCAACATCCAGAATTGGGGTCTCACTGAAAAGCAAGTACCTAAGAGAAAAGACTACTGGGTGAAAAGATAAGCTCTAACCCACTCCTCTCCTACAGGTGAGAGGAAAGGATAAAAATCTAAAGTTTATGTGATTTCTCTCAACATCATACAAATTTAGCCATTGAGGTTGGTGAGTAGTCATCCTTGATTTCTGGAAGTGGCAGGATATGATCATACTTTTGCAGAAATAATTCAAGTCTCTTGACTACAGTCCAAAATCTAGAATGAGTGGCCTCAGAGACAAAAGAAACATTGGAGGTGATCTAGTTCAGGGTTTTTTAAGCTGGGGTTTGTGAGCATTTAAAAAAAATTTTTAAAGGTATATACAAATATACATATACATACACACATGTATGTATGTAATAACTATAATGGCATAATTTGTTTCTTTTTTAAAATCTACATATTTTGTACATTTAAAAACATACTGAGAAGGAAGTCATAGATTTCATGAAAGGGCAAAAATGTTCCATGATACAAAAAGGTTAAGAACTTCTGATGTAGCCTGGGTTTGTGAATTGAAATATATATATTTCAATATAATTGGGTTTTCATTTTTAATTCTATATAGTTGATTTTATGTATTTAAAATCATTCTGAGAAATGTTCCATAGGCTTCATCAGACTGCCGAAGGGTTCTGTGATTAAGAATAAAAAGCGGGGGGTATCCAAACCCCTTCATTTTACAACTAACTAAACTGACACCAGACAGTGGCTTGTTTAAGGGCATAGAAGTAGCAGAGAAGGATTCAAACCCAGGTTCCCCGACAGAGTACACTATGGATTATACTGCACATAATTTTTTAGAGTATGTATGTGAGGAGAGGTTAACTTTAAAAGGAGCAAAAGAATTCCTGTAGTTCTTAGGATTCTATGATAAGCAAACCTCCTGTATGCCTTCTCTTGCTTCCCTTTTGTCCCTTCCTCAAAGTGACAGTGTTCCTAATGAACCATTAGCAAACTGCCAATTACCTGTGCATACCAGAGGGCATGAGGCTATAGCAGACTAGCCAGGTAGGGCTGGCTATAGCTAGAGGTAAAATCTGTTACTTCCAAATGACTACAAATTAATCATTCTAGCTGGAGAGAAGGATCAGCCAGAGAGCCTCTCTTTTGTTTTATTAGCTGCCAACTAAAAATGCCAGAGGTAACTTGGGAGAGCAAAAAGAGGGACATGGGACATTTTGCATATTTTAAATTGTATTGGCAAACAACACAGTGGAAATCTTCTCATCAATATCTGTAGCCCCTGGGCCCCAAATTGGTAAGAGGCAAACAAGACTGGAAAGCACATCACGGGGAATAACATAAAGATATGCTGTGGAACCGGCACTGGATTTAGAGTCAGAAGACCCATGCTCAACTGCTTTTTTAAGTCACTAACTGTAAGAGAAGCTAAGGTTGGGAACCCAGAGTAAGGCATTTAGCTTTTCGAAATCACTGGTTCCTCCCTCAGTTTCCTCCTCTTCTCCCTACTCCCCCATGACAGTTGTTGAAAATGATTAATGATTGTTGGTAAGCAATCTGGACCCTAAGTTTGTGATAGAGAGCACAAAGAGAACGTGGGAAGGTGAGAGATTGTGTGTGTGTGTGTGTGTGTGTGTGTGTGTGTGTGTGTGTGTGTTTGAGACAGACAGACAAAGACAGACAAAAAGACAGACAGATGGAAAGACACATAGACAGAGACACAGACAGAGAGATGCAGGGAGAAAGGCAGAGACAGAGAGAGAGAAAGAGGCAGAGTGAGGCAGAGACTGACAGAGACAACAACATAGAGACAGAGACAGAAAGAGACAGAGAAAAGAGGAAAGGAGAAGAGAAGGAAGTGGAGAAACGAGAGAAACCTCAGAATGGAGCAGGCATTGAATGTGTGTCAAGCTGTTATGGAGTATGTGTTGAGAGAAAAAGTAAAATACTAAGGAATGAGTATGAAGGAGGAAGAGCATCCAGTTACAAGCTCCAACATACATTCTGAGCTAAGAATGATGGCAACTGGTTCTCACAGTGGACAGACCACTGGTCCTGGAATCAGGAAGATCAGAGTTCAAATCCAGTTTCAGACCTTACTAGCTGTGTGACCCTGGCTGAATCTCATGTTTACCTGTTTCTTCATCTGTAAAAGGAGCCAGAGGAGGAAATGGCAAACCATTCCCTTGAGCCATGGGGATATGAGGGAGAATGAATATAGGAGAAATAGCCTGCTTGTACAGCTGGAGAAATTGTAAGGCCCTGGATCTTACTGATATTTAATTCAGTTACAGAGATATTTTGGGAGCTGTGATGTCAAAGATTAATTCAGGAGTTCTTAGCTTTTTTCATGTCATGGACCTCCTTAACAGTCTTGTGAAACTTTTTTTTCAGAAAAATGACTTATCTACATTTATTATTGAAAGAAAAGCTACCTTTCAATTAGAGGTTAATAAAAATAAAAATAAATAAATAAAAATATAAAAGTAGTTGTGTTTTTCCCCTTCAAGTCCATAGACCTCCTGAAATCTATCCATGAACTCATTAATGGTGTATAGCAGGGGTCGGCAACGTATGGCTCTTTCTGCAGGAGCCATAAAGTCCATTTTTTTTTCAGGTGCTGTTACAGGAGCGCACACTGTGAGCACTGTACGGCTCTCACAAAATTACATTTTTTAAAAATGTGGCATTTATGGCTCTCATGGCCAAAAAGGTTGCCGACCCCTGGCCTATAGTCTCCAGATCAAGAACTACCATAGCAGATATGAGAGATATGAAGGGCCCAAAAGACAAAATTCAAGGCGATGCCAGTAAACTCAGGTTGGTAGTTCTTCTAGATTTGTAATAGGTGGTAAGCTATATAAATGTGAGCTATTGAGCTATTATTATTACTTTCCTATATGATAGTCCTACTCCAAGCAATTCGAAACATGTTTATTACTAAGCTCCTACTGTATGCCAGGCTCTGTGCTGGATTGAAGCATACAAAGAGATCAGCCTAGCCTGCAGGTAACCCCAATTTCTTGAAAGGCATGCCAGAGAAGTGTAAGCACTCTACTGATAGGTCCTACCAAGCTGGAAAGGCTTCAAGTATTAGGGCTGGAGACAGACGCAGTGTCTATTGTCTGGGGACTGGCTCAGCTAAGGTCAGAGAGGCTCATCAGGGGAAGAGCCAACAAATGATGGATGGTTTGGCTGTAGCAGCTTATGAATCATCTACTAGGATGTGGAGGGGTTGTGGTCTGTGTGAGGGACTGTTTGCCTGATAAAATGAACTATCTTTGGAATAGAGATATGAGGATTCTTTCTTGGCTTAGAGATTTTTTCATCTAATTCCTTGAACTGGAATTAAACTTTAAACCCTTCCACAAATAGAGACCACTTCCCTGAATCACCCATTCATACCCTCTACTCCTCCCAAATCTCCTTGGAACAGTAGAGGAAGACTAGACAAATGGCATGACCTCAGTATTCCCTAGAAAAATCAGAATAACTGAAACAAAAATCTTCCTTTTGTCTTTTAGAGTAAGCGAACTTGTTTCCATGAAAGCAAGGCACCCAAGCCTGGGAGGAATGTTTAGTCCTTGAAGAAGAAGACACAGCTCATCTGTTAGAGCATTGGCAAAGTGGATGGAGTGTTGGGCCTGGAGTCAGGAAGACTTAGGTTCAAATCTTTCTTGTGGGGTTTACTATCTGTATGACCATGGGCCAGTCAATTATTTCTCTTGACCTCAGTTTCCTTATCTATGAAATGCAGAGGATGGACTAGATTAGAAGTAGGGAAATTACTGCCTGCCACCTGTTTTTGTACTGTAGTGATCTAAGAATGTTTCTTGAACATTCTTAAATCCAATAAAACTCTATTTTAAAATGTAAATACCATTCTTAGCTCACTGGGTCCCACAAAAACAGGCAGCAGACTGAGAGCTGTAGTTTGCTAACCTCTGATCTCTAAGGTTATGCTCTATGATCATTGGAAAGATCATTGGAAAGGTCATTTCATAAAATGCCTTTCTTTTATTTTCTGAAAGAATTTCATCTTAGAAAAGAATAATTTGAGATTTAAGATTAAATTCACACAAGAATCATTTGAGCCAACAGGTGGGGAAAAACTATTCTGAAGTCAAACATCAGAGATGTCCTTGAATGCTCTGAGAACATGTCAGGGATTGCTAGGCTAACTCTGATACCTGAGATTTCTCCCAAAGATCCAGAGAAAGAGAAGGAAATCTAAAGACATGCTCCAAGCCCAAGGTATATAAGACAAACTGGTAAAAAGGGTAAAATTCAAAAGGACTTGGTTCCAAGAACAGCTTTCTATCTACTATGCCATGTTTCCTCTTGAAGATTTGATATCTGAGATAAAAAGGGAAACTAATATCTCCTTCTCTGTCCTTAATCATTTCAAGTCACTAGACCCTGATAAACTATATAAGCATGCTGGAAGAGTTATTGGAAGGATTGATGAGCCATTGTCAATGATATTTTAAAAATCATGGGGAATGAGATAGGTATCAAGGAAAAAAGAGCAGATGATAATGCTAACTTTGTCACTTGGACAAATCACATGCTTTGGCTTCTGATACAAGATGGTCAGACCAGGTCTCTTCACCCAGAGGAAGACTGACAAAGAAATAAAAGAAATAGAGGCAATTATAGTGATTGATGAATATGGCTGTAGGCCATCAACTGGAGAGTAATTCTGCCAGCCCCAATGGTTAGCATTATCTACTTACCCTAAGATTAGAATATCTGTAAAACATTCCAGTCTCATTTGTCTACACCATTATAACATCTTATAGTTCTCTATCATCTGTGGGCCCTCAAGAGTCAAACTGGCAAAGTGAAATGGTTTCATAGGATTCAGTTACCTTGTGCTGCCTTTTGACTCTATCATTCCATGATCACAAAAAACATAGCTGGAACAGGAGGTAGTCAAAAGAAAAGAATACACCCTAATCTTGATGGTTATCGGTCCAATGAGGCTGCTGCAAAGTGACATCTGTGATGTCAGTCTTGGTCCACAACCAAGGACTCAGCACCCATTTTATCTGCAAAAATGAACCAAGGTAAATATTTCTATTTGGGTTTGAGTTCTCCTTGTTTGTGTTTCTTGGCAACCTATGATAAAAATTTACAAACTGCATATTTGCTGGAGAATCAAGCTTTCTACAATCTCATCCTCTCTGAATCAATTCCCTGGGAACTTCTTCCGTGTTACACTAGGGCAAGGAGGAGAACCAAGGAGTGTCACTTGAGACAGGTAGGATGATGATAATAGATGACAGAGATCAAGCATCACTGCTCAGCTATTAGTGTCCTTTTGTTTTCTCTACTAAGAACAACCTTTTGACTAGAAAGGATAAAACAGAAGTGACTAATAGAGGCTTGATATCAGACAGACCTGTGTGTTTTGGTTTTTTGTTTTTGACACAAGGAAATCTCAAGAATAGAACTCCTCCCTACCAGTGCAAGATGGCACCTTCTCTATAGCTTATAATCTGCCATAGACATCCAACTAGACTATAAGTTACTACAACTTCTAATCTCCTATGGCACAGTGGGGCCAAGTAGCTTGCTTAGGGTCAGAACTCTAGACTTCTTTAGCTTGAATAAGAGCTTTCTATCTACCATGTCATGTTTCCTCTTGAAGATTTGATACCTAAGATAAAAAGGGAGGATATCTCCATAGGTGTTCTTAATGATTTCAACTCACTAGATGCTGGAAAAATTGTTGCATGGGATTAATGAGCCATCAGTGATACTGAAAAGATATTGGAAATGGGAGGGATATCAAGGAGAGAAGAGCAGAAAATATTCTGATTTTCAAAAAAAATCCTAGAAGAAGACAATATTAAAGTAATCTATAATCTACAATGATAATGACCTTGATTTTGATTCATAGTAAAATTTTAGCATTGATTATTAAAGAGAGAGTGGACATTTGGAAAAGGAAGTGGTGATCACAAAGAACCAACATGAAACCATCAAGACCATGTCATACTAAACTAACCCAATTTCCTTTGTTAACAAGGTTACTAGATTGGTATGTCAAGGGAATGATGTAGCTAAAGTGTATTCAGATTTATTTTAAACAATTGAATACATTTCTCATGCTGTCTTGTAGATGACATGGAGAAGTAGAGTTTGAGCAACGGAGCCTATAGGTGGATTCAGGAGCTAGGTGAATTGTCAATTCAAAGAGCAGTCATAAATAATTTCATTTCAACTTGGATGTCTCTGGTATAGTGACCGCCCCAGGAAGCTGTGGCTGACCCTGTAACTGTTTAATATATGTTTCAAAGACTTCGATAAAGCCTTAGGTGGCATGTTAGGAAAATTTGCAGATTTAATAGTGAATGTGTTAAATTGTAGAGTAAAATCCCAAAAGATCTCAATAGGCTAGAATTTGGGGCCTAAGCTAATAAAGATGAAATTTAATAGGGAAAAATATAGTCTCATAGTTGGATTTTTTTTAAAAGGGTGAAATTTAGTAGAAAAAAAGTAGACTCAAATTTGGATAAAAACATCCATTTCACAAGTATAAGATTGGTGGAAGTGTGGCAAGCATGCCATTTATCAGAAATAGATCTGGGAGTTTTAGTGAAGTTCAAGTTTAGTATGAATCGACAACGTGATGTAACAGGTACTGAAACTAGAACATTATTTTCAAGTAAGAAAGGGATATAGTGTCTAGGACTAACAAAGTGGTAATTCTATTGTATTTTGCTCTGGTCAGACTCTGGAGTATTGAGTTTAGTTTCAGGTACCATATTTTTTTTTTAACCCTTGTACTTCGGTGTATTGTCTCATAGGTGGAAGATTGGTAAGGGTGGGCAATGGGGGTCAAGTGACTTGCCCAGGGTCACACAGCTGGGAAGTGGCTGAGGCCGGGTTTGAATCCACGACCTCCCGTCTCTAGGCCTGACTCTCACTCCACTGAGCTACCCAGCTGCCCCCTCAGGTACCATATTTTAAGAAGGTTAAACTGCTGGGTAGTCAAATTAATGCAATCGGCATGATGAAGTGGCTCTAGTTCATGTCACATTTGAAGAACTGGGGATATTTAGCCTGGGCAAGAAAAGACTAAAGAATCAAGGTGATGTTTTATGATTCTTATTTTTAAATATTTGAAAGGCTATCAAATGAAATGGAAATTTAATTTGTTCTATTTGTCCCCTTGTGGTGAGAGGCAGGGTGGAGAGTATAAAACAAGGAACAATAGATAGAGGCTGTAAAGAGGAAAATGTAAGTTTTATGAAAGGAAAAATTTCCTAAGAAAAGAACTATCCAAAAGTTCAAGAGGATGTTTTAGGAGCTAATGGACTCCTTCACTTTAATCAAAGGTCTACAAGCAAATGTTGGAGTACAACTTGTCAAGTATGATGTAATCCTGATTTAAGAAGAGGTTGAAATACATGATTTCTGGGTTGACTTCTACCTTTAGATTCTAGCATTCTATGAACTCTTAAATATTTTACAATAGGATAAATACCTAGAATGCTGTTCACCTAGTCATAACCCGCATGGAACATGAACCAGGTTTGCCCAAGTGTGCCAATAGAAGACCTTTATGCATACCTATGAGTATGGTTATACCTTAAAGACAGTATAATGGGAAAAAAGCATTAGATTACCAATTAGAATGCCTAGTTTCTGATGTAGCTCAACTACTAATTAGCTATGTAACCTTAGTCCAATCCCTTCACCCTTCTGGTCCTCAGTTTCGTCATCTGTTAAATAAGGGAGCTGGATTCTGACTGAAATCCTGCGATTCCGTACTGTATTTCTGTGACTAGATGATTTGTAAGGTCTGCTGCAACTCATTTGTTCTATGATTCTATGAGGAAGGAGAAAAGACTTAAGGGTCCTACAATATGTCCTGCTTAGTGTCTAGTGCTCAAACAAGACTATAACATGAGACCCAGGGTGCCTGTTTCCAAGAAAAGAAGTGAGAAAAGGGAAGTTTCAGATTAAAGCAAAGGTACTGCCCCCTCAAAATAGCATCTGGCTCCCAGACCACCATGTGGCCTTCATCCCTCTTGGTCATCTGATGTCCACAGCTGCTGGAGGTTTCTTCTCCCTTTATAAGCAGGTCTTGCCTCCTGATTTCCCTTCTAGAATCAAATGGAGGGGGAAATCATAGTCTGAGGCAGAACTTGGGGAAGATCTCACATACTGAGCCAGTATGCCTTTATACTGGTTTTTTGGGCTTCCACATACATTAAGTTCTTCATAATAGTTACAAATATAGAATGGCAAAAAAATAATTTTTTCTCCTTCCTTTGCAAGAGATACAGGAAGGAGGCTCTTCTTCCAAAGTCATAGCAAGGTACATGGAGGTATGCAGCCCAAACTGTGAAATATTGTTGTCCCTCAATTTCACTAACCATTTGTCCCCAGCTTACATTCCTAGGGGAGGCCTGGTAAGGCCCAGGGACAAAGGGATGCCTGCCCAAGCAGCCAGCAGCCTTTAGAGAGTTTCTAGTTATTCAGCAAAAGGAGGTTCCCAGGACATAGTGAGGGTGATATTTGAATGGAACACAATATACTGTCCAGCAAGGGAAAGAAGGAAGGTCAGAAAGGCATGGCTACTATAATAGATTTTTACTCTTAGTACTGGAATTTAAATTTCTGTGGCTACTTAGGAGATTTTTAAAGCTGAATAGGAATGCTCATAAAAAAGGGAACATAGGGTACATCCCAAGCCAAAGAAGCCTATGGGGTGAGACAGTAAGATGAGATCATACCCCACCCCAAGTGACCCTTCTCTCACTAAAACAGATCGAAGACAGCTCATAAAAATGGTACCAGTAAACATCTTACATCCTACCCAGAAAAACTGGGAAAAGAAAGACAGACAGTCATTAGTATATCAGCAACTTATTCTTCCTCTTGCCACTGTCTCTCTACCCTGATGACTCCCCTATCCTACCCCAACATCAGCTTAGCTCTTGAAAGAAATGCCACTCATTTTTTCATGAGTAGCTAGCCAAGTTCCTGACTGAAGGGTCTAAAATTATTAAGATGAGTCTTTGTTACTTCATGTCTAGATTCCAGATAATCTGTTCAACTGTCTACCATTAATCATCATAATACTCAAAAGGCATTAAGTTTGATTGTTTATAAATCTATTTTCTGTTAATGTCAGTTTCTTTTTCAGCCAGATAGGATGATCTTATAGAGAAAGATGAAGGGAGGTGGGGAGGGGAAAGTCAGAGAGCAAAAGAGGAAAATTTAATGTAATGCAGCATCTTGGAATTCCCTGCCTTATAAAATTTCTCTCTATGCATGGCATTGTCTCTGAAAGGAAATATGAAAACCTTTTGCTGGCAAACTGCTCCTACTACCCCACACTTTCAATTTGGGCCAAAAGATGATCTCTAATGTTCAGGTGATTTGGCCCCCTGAGACCTGAGTCACCAGGCAAACAGATTTTTATTGTATTAGTTCTGCCTGAAGACAGAAGTAATACCAATGAAAATGGATGTCTCCACAAAAAAATATGGTGGAACTAGATAAATTCTGAAAGTTAGCATTGACTCCTTGTTGTCCTAATGCCAAGCCATTATATCCTATGGAGTTGTACCATTTCAAGTCTAAAAAGGCCAATTCTTATTATAGCTACCCTTCCTTGGAGGTTATCTTAGTTTGGGGGGGGAGAGGGGTACTACTTTAAGGATGGCAGAATAACTCTCTCCTCATCATCCCACCTTTGACTTGGGAATAATCAAGGTATAAAGAGAGGAATTTTTAGAGGGCCTTTAAAAGGGGTCTATATTCTAAAGAAATCTTGGGTGCATTGTGAAGTCTATAGTCCATAAACAAAAGCAAAGATAGAAGCTATTTAACTGTAATGAACAAAGGCTTTGTGGAAAAGATTAGGAAATCCATTTCTCTCCTTACCTCAGAGAAGTGGGTGACAGTGAGTGCAGAATGTTATGTATTCTACCAGACACAATCACTGTGTCAGTTGTTTTGGGGCTACTTGTTATTTTTCATTCAAAGGGAAAACTCCCAAAGTGGGAGAGTGGCATATTCATAAATGACTGTGATAAAGCCCCAATTAAAATTACAACTAAAAATGACTATTACCTAGATCAGAGGAAATAATAAATCTACAGTGATCCATTAGACTAGACTAAAATCATTGGGAGTAAATTATAAAGAGGAAGATGTCAAGTCAATATAATAAAAACTTTCTAAAAAGCAAACCAATAAACAACAGAGCTACTGAACAATGGAACATGCTGCCTGATGAAGTGATAAACCTAGTGCGGTGAAGTGTATGGAGGTAGGGTATAGGAAGCAGAGAAATGACCTTGGAATCAAAAGATTTTGGTTCAAATTTTTGCTTAGATCCATGACTTATTAGCTGTGTGATCTTGGGCAAGCATCTTAGCCTCTTTTACATCTAGTTTCCTAATTTGTAAAATGGGGATAAATACTGTTTGAGCTACCTCCCTAGGAAGGTTATTGTGATGATAAAATGAGATAAACCTAAAGCTATTTAAACCCTGATTAGATGGCCACTTTCAATAATGTTGTAGGTTTTCACCAAGAATGGTAAGGAATCAGTGACCTCTAACGGACCTTCCAACTCTAATATTCTATAATGTTATATTTAAAACAGGGAGGGGAAAGACAAAACCACCAGTGAGAGAACATACAGAGTAAATGCTGTCATTCAGAAGCAAGAATTCACAAGTACGAGGCAGCTGAACTTAGAATGTAATATGTGGATTGAACTTTAGAATAACACCTTCATTTTACAAATAAGGAAACTGAGACCAAAAAAGCTCAGTTGGCCAATAGTCACATGGCTCATTCAGCTTACAATGGGTTTATCACTGCCAAATTCAGGTATCCATCAGTCACGCTTCCAAGCAATAAAAATTCTGGCTTTCTTTGATTCTGGGAGAAGGAGAGAGAAGGTAAATTAAACGTAAAAACTAACCCTGGCCTGGATTTTCAGATGGTTAATAAACAGACAAAATTAGAAAATTATATTGGCAGTAATCATCCATCTCCCTTCAACTTTCACTGATTGTTCAAAATATGTTGCCAGAATCTAGTCTTCTCTCCATTATCCAAAGTGGGCATATCCCCATCAGAGATTTCCTCATTGCTTCACAACAATGAATTTCACAAATGGTGGTTCTAAAGGTAGGGAATAAACTGAAACCTTTTGCTTCATAAATGCATCAGACCTGCATGGTTACTGTTGTGGTGGTTGTTGTTGGTGGTGATATGTGTGTGTGTGTGCGTGTGTGCGCGCATGTGAGCTTTTGTGTTCTTAAACCAGATATATATGGCCGGAGGTCTCATCAGACATTTATTCTCCATTAGGGCTAGCCACAAGTAGCAGGAAGGAAGGAGGAAGAAAAACCAAAGGAACCCACTAATGTTTAAGTGGATTGCATGTCACTAAGAAGGAGTGAACAAAGGAGAGTGCAGTCAAAGAGGGGAGGAGAGGAGGAAATAATTCCACAACATCACCAGAAAGGAAGTTATATGAAAGTTGTTTTTTGGTTTTTTCCCCCCCAAACAAATGGAATTCTCAGGAAACCTTTAAGTTACTTGTTTTAGGTCAGCAAAATCAGTTTGCTATTGTGTTCTCTATAGATAGAAGCAATCTAGCTCAAGCAGACACCATTTTCAATCCCTTTTTCAAAGACAGAGTCTAGCTCCTAATTCAATATTATATGGCAGATTCCAGAAAAATCCTGCCCATGTCCTTCAAACCTTATCTCTTTTCTCTGAATCTAAAGGTCCCTCCCTTTTCCTTCCTAATATTCATTGACTTGAGAACCTAAATCTTTCCAGGTAAATTATATTGCCCCAAGACAACATGTTTCTTCAGATCATTGGATAGAAAAACACAATGGGTGCTGAGAGTTCAAAGATTAATTACCACTTAACTGGCAACATTCTGTTCTCTCAATAATGCTCCAATTGAAAGCTCAGATGATTGACCCTGCTCCTACACAGTATGTAGGTTTCCATATACTTGCAAAGCCACTAGGCGCCTCATCATTAGAGGTATTTCACACAAGAGACTGCAGCGAGTAAGCTTTTTCCAAAAAAAACAATATCTCCAAACTTACTCTTTTAAGTTGTGAGACCTGAAATAAGTATAAAGGATAAGAAATCATATTATATACCTTTGGAGTATTTTTATAATGATGGCTAAATTGAGGCAAAAGAAAAATGCATTCAGGAACTGGCAAGAATATGCGAAGTCACTGATGTTCTAATGGAAAATGAGGAGAGGATCCTGGGCAGTGCCATGGGGCAGTCCTTTGGCATCCTCTTGCTTAAGAAACATCTGCCAAGAGGCAGTCACATTGCAACATTCCCTCCATACCATCCATTCCTATAGCCATGACCAAAAGAACATAAAAATAAAGGTGAATGGGAGCAAGTGATTGAGCAAACCTGGGTACTATAAGCATGACCTAGCTTTTGTTTATTTGAACATATACCCAAGAATACATGTAGGTTGCACACATATCTTAACAGGTTCTTGAGCACAATTAGGAGAACAGTCAAATGTTATAAACAGAATGTGCTTCTAAAAGTAACTATAGAAAACTGAGCCAAATTTACAAAAAAAAAAAATAAGATCCATTCCTCAATTAATAAATGGTCAAAG
Source organism: Gracilinanus agilis (assembly GCF_016433145.1). Taxonomy (NCBI): domain Eukaryota; kingdom Metazoa; phylum Chordata; class Mammalia; order Didelphimorphia; family Didelphidae; genus Gracilinanus; species Gracilinanus agilis. The sequence goes on from NC_058131.1 coordinate 598,870,023, forward strand.
GATATGAATAGACAGTTTAGGGAAGAAAAATTCAAAGCTACCAAGTCATATTAAAAAGTGTTCTAAATCACTAACAAATAGAGAAATGTAAATGAAAACAACTTTGAGGTATCACCTCACACCCATCAGATTGGCTAGCATGAAAGAAAAGGAAAATGACAAATACTGGAGCAGATGTAGAAAGATAGATACTTTAAAGTTAGTTAAACCATCTGGAGAACCATTTGGAATGATGTCCAAAGAGCTTTAAAACTTTATACACTCTTTGACCCAGACTAGATCTGTATCTCAAAAAAATCAAAGAAAAAGGAAAAGTACTCACATACAAAAAAAAAAAAATTATAGCAGTTCTTTTGGTGGTAGCAGTGAATTGGAAATTGAGAAAACATCCATCAATTGGGGAATGATAAGTTGTGGAATATGATTGTGATGGAATACTATTATGCTATAAAGAAATGACAAAGGGTATAGGTTCAGAAAAAAAAACAACTAGGAAGATTTATATGAAAAGATGCTGTCAAATTAGTGCAACCAGGAAAGCATTGTATGTCATAATAACATTATAACAATGATCAGTTGTGAAAGATTTATCTACAATTATTAATACAATGATCCAAGACAATTCTAAGGAATTGGTAAAGAAAAATGCTATCCATCTCCAGAGAGAAAACTTGCTGATGAACTTGGAGTGGAAAATGAAACATATTGTTTTTCACTTTTATTTTTCTTGCTTTTTTTTGCAACATAGCTAATATAGAAATATGGCTTGCATAACTTGTTGCATGCCTTTTCAATGGATGAGGAAGGCCAAATAAGGAAGGAGAGAATTTGGAAGTAAAAAAATTTTAATGAATGTTAAAAAATAAAATATAAAGTTAATTTTAACCATATTCTTGAATATCTCTGTATTTGAATACTTGTATTTGTAGGACGGACATTGGCTTTGCATCAATAGTCATTCCCATATCCATCAAGTATGTTTGAGGCTTGACCTTTTATAACAAGAGGGATTAGGATGTTCTTTCCAATATGTTCAGAATTTAGCCAGTTGCTTTTCACCTTGATTTACCTGTTTTTGCCCTGACTTCACATAGCACATGGTTGAAAGAACATGTAATCACAGCAATTACTCAGAAAGAAAAGTAGCTTTCCTCTTGCTAGAAAGAGATTTGAATAGTAAACCCAGGTTATTCAGAGGAACATGAGTTGAGTGGATAATTGTGGGGAGGAAAAACATAATACCTTAAGTAGAAATTGATGAAGTAGTTCTGTCTAATGGTGAGTACAGAACATTACAAGATATCAAAATGCACGAATTGTGACTTTGCCACTGACTTGCTTTGTATCTGGAGGGGGCAAGGTAGAGGTAATTTCCCTTCCTTTTCCTGTGTCCCTCTTCGGTAAAAATAATCTAGCAAAAATTTCCCTCTACCTAACTCATCTGAAGATGAATGAGATATTACCTTTAGATGTATTATAGAAATCTATTTGTAGTCTAAGGATGGCCTCCTTTACACAAATGAAGTATATGAATAGCTGGACTGTCATAAAGCGAACTGGTAGGTGACTATTAGCTTTCTAAAAAAAATACTTCATTATGTACAAAAGAGTTTACCATAGATTCATTTCCTGGGGATATTTGTACTTTTATCTGATTTAGAAAAAATATATTGCCATGTAATTGTTCAACCAACAGATATTATTAATAATGATTAGGTACAAAGTTTTTGGGTGAGACCTAGACAGAGATATCCTGTTTTCCTTGCCTGTTAGAAGAATCTAAGACATGGACTGTATCTTCTATTCATAAACATAGTCAAGAGGAGGTAGCTAGGTAGCTCAGTGGATTGAGAGCCAGGCCTTAGAGATGGGAGGTCCTAGGTTCAAATCTGGCTTTAGATACTTCCTAGCTGTGTGACCCTGGGCAAGTCACTTAATCCCCATTGCCTAGCCCATATTGCTCTTCTGCCTTGGAACCAATACAAAGTATTGATTCTAAGGTAGAAGACAAGGGTTTGAAAAAATAAAATAAATGTCATGGGACTTAGGACTGTTTTCTGACATAATGCTAGATACAAAATGTATAACAAAACACCTCAACCAAAGCTCAAGAGTTCTACATGCACTCTTTTCTATATATCAGCATAGGTATATGTGCCATCTCTCTAACGTGAATTAAACACCTTGGAGTTACCATTAACTCAATGTAACGAGAAATGAAGTCTTTTCCCATAATCCTGGGATGATGCTCTACCACAACGAATTACTTTCATGCCCTATAAACATTCCCGTGCCAATACCAATAATACGCAAAAACTCCTTCCTTTGTCCCCAATGAAGATACAGGAAAAAGTTTTATGACATGTCTTATATACATTCACACAAAGTATACATATCCATGACCATCTAGACTCATCTGCCTCCTTCAGGCTTGTCAATTAGAACATATTGAGGAGCTCAAGGCAATAAGGCAAGTACCTAAAAGAAATTGTACAAAACTTATCTTTTTCTTTCTCCCTTCTTGAGTTGGTATCTGTAGGGAAATGCTACGTTAATATGTGTACACACTCACATATAAATATACACATATATATTACAAGCAGATGTCATGTTAGCCTAGAGCAGTAATGGCAAACCTTTTAGAGACCGAGTGCCCAAACTGCACCCTCACACCACACATGAGCCACTCCTTTGCCCCAGGCAGGGGAGAAAAGAATGCCTCCCCTTGGGCTGCCTGGCAGAGGGATAAGCTATGTCCTCAGGAGTGGTGAAGAGGGAGGACAGAGCAGCCCCCTTCAGCACACGTGCCAAAGGTTCACCAACACGGGGCCCTAGAGCATTCTACAACATAGGTCCCAGAGTTTGAGAGCTAGAGTGAATGGGGTGATTGGTGAAGCCCAGAGATTTGAATATATTTCATAAGGCTACTTGAAACAGACACATTTCACAGTGTCTATAATCCTTGACTACTATTCCTTCTATCAATGAAGGTGGTCTCCATCAGATATACCCTATATCAAATGCTTCCCCAGTTCTAATAAATGATATTTCTAGTAGATTTGGACCTTATACTTCCAGTGCAAGCACCATTCGATTTTCCAATTTAAGTTGTCCCAATTCAGAACTTGCTGAACACTTTTCTTTTCAAACCCAACTTTCCCAGATTTACTCTGGCCCAAAGAGCAGGAATGGGCTTCTTAACCTTGTTTTGGCACTCTGGTGAAACATCTGGACTCCTTCTCAGAAGAGTGTTTTTAAGTGCATAAAATAAAAATACATAGAATTGCCAAGGAAACCAATTATATTGAAATATAGTTAGCTAGCCAGCTAGCTTTTTAAAAAAATAATACATTCCTGGACTTTAGGTTAGGAATTTCTAGTCCTGAAATTCTATGATCATATGATTCTATGACTTTCTTTTAAAAGGCAGCTATGGCTGCCTGCTTGAATCTATGTAAGAATGAAAATAATTATACTGTTTTCTTTTTGAGGGGAGGAGGTAATGAGGGAATTCATTTGTCCAACCTCACATTTTGTCTAAAAACCACCCAACAAGAAACCAAGAGTTTGACCTGAATGGAAGTAGAAATGCAAATGCTATCTTAAAAATGTGGGCAGAGAGTAATTATTCTCTTAATGTGCCTGCTTTCAAAATTCCTACTAGCCTGCCTCACACATTTGATTTGCTATATGCTAGATACATGCATCTGTTAGCTAAAAATCCAAAGCTTTGAAGTAGGTGTTCTCACTAGCATACATCCCACATACTAGGGTAATATGTCCTTTAAAAAATGTGCTCTTGGGAGAAACTGAATTTGATAAAACTGTCTCCCCCTCCCCACCAAAAAAGGCTGTGTGTTTTTAAAAAAATCACTGAAAGTGGAAAAAGAGAGAGGAACACTCAAATCATCTCCAGCCCAACATTAACACAGCATTCAAACTGCACATTTGAAATATTGTCAGGGAATTAAGCTAGGAAGGTTCTCATAGCAACATTAACTCACCCACATCACCCACATTCAGTTCTCTGTATTAGTAGGTACCTTGGAAGAAAGCAAGCCAACATACCGGGCTTTTACACATAGGGGCTGATTTCCATGGAAAAAAAAATGAATGCACTACAGAATCTACCCCCCCCCCTACCATTTTCCAATTAGCTTAGGAATAAAAGCTCCTTGAGGTCAGGGACTGTCTTATTTTTGTCTTTGTGTTCCCAGTGCCTAGCACAGTGCTGATTATACAATAAGTGACTTATGAATACTTGTGAAATTCAATTAGGAGAGAAGAGGAAGGATCCTTCAAAACAAGGAAAGGGAAAACATGGGGAGGAATAGAGTCTTTTGAAAGGAAACAATCAAATTCAGCTTTTACCATATTTCATGCAGTCTTTCCATCCACAGACTGTGAGAGGGATTTAAAAGGGGATGGAGACAATCCTCTTCTATATGTTTTTTTGGGAAATAACTTGGGGACAGAGCTAAGTTTCTGATCACAGTTTCTGTGACAAAATTTATTGCAACATCCATACACATCCCCTTATATCTTATAACCAACATAGGGGGCAACTGTAGTTTTTTCAAAGTATTTGCTACACCAGGTAAAGGACCTGGGGTATAATATTCATGATTGCCCTCACTCTGCAAAGCCCAGCCGCTCTAACTCCTTAAATGCAAGAAAGTGGCCAAGTCAACTTCCATTCAGGCTTCTTTAATCCCTACCACACACCCAGCCCTGGAGGGAGTCCCAGGAGGTCCTTTAATCTCTGCTAATCATTTCACAGGTTTGCCTTACACAGTCTGGAATGGGTGCCCAGTTCATCTCCCCTATAAGATGACTGGATTTCACATGTCAAGAACAAGTGGAGTAACTTCCTTTGGTAGGTAGTGTGGAGGAGAACGTGATGCCAGAGAGAAGGCAGAAGAGCATCTGGGGCTATGTCCACCCCAAAGCCCCTTGGCAGTCACTGGCCAGTTTGTGAGTTGCCCAGAAACCCCTGGTCTCAGGAAGTGAAATCCACACTCACTGTTGTAGCTGCTGGTGCTGCTAGCCTCTGCCGCTGCCACGTGGTGCTGAACTGCCCCTTCCGGCTTGGCCCTTCCTGACAGTGAATGGGAGAAGAGAACGGGGTGGAGGAAAAAGAGAAGAGAAGGGAAATGGGGAAAGGAAGGAAGCATGGGAGGATGAAAGAAGGGAGAAGAAGGGAGAGGGTGGGTCTTTAACTGAACAGTATTCCTTCCCCTAGCCACAACCTCCTCATAGCTCTCCAATGCCACCAGTAATGCTAAATAGCTTCTAAAGAGGTAGAGCTCACCACAGAGCCTCAGTTTCTCAGCTCAGGTTCTCAGTCAGAGATTCTCCCCCTCACCCTCTGTGGCTGGGCAGACATGAAATTGCAACACTTCCAGGCAATGCTCTGTCTTTATCAAGGAATTCAGTAGCCAACTGATAATACTGGAGTCGATGCCCCCATTGATTTGATTTAGTATCTTGAGAATGCAGTTGGCCTTTTTCAAAAAATACAGCCTTCCTCCTGACCAGGGGATGCCTCTCAGCCAGGCCAGCCAGGTCCATTAAAAGGAAGCTGGTTGCCTTAGTTCACTTGTGTAGAAGAATTTTACAGTTACACTAAGGCAACGTTTATCCTCAGAGTCCCCTGTATTTTACCCTTTAAAATTCGTCAGTGTGAAAAAGGTCTTTTTTTTCATCCTGGCCAGTTTACCCTTTCCAGTAATGGTGCTGTCCTAACTTTAAGGAGTCTCTCTAGCCACTGAGGAGACAAAAAGGCCCTGTTCATTTCCTCTGAAAAGAGAGGCTGAATAGCTGTGTGACATTCCACCATATTGTTGGGAAAAGTGAAGGGACAGACATTTCTCTTGAAAATGAACTACTGAGCCAAACTTTTTCTAATAGAATGGCCTATAAAGCTGTTTTGTGATAAGTTTAATAGGTGACTTTTATTAAATACATATATAGATTCTAGATATCCTACAGAAGATATAACTGCAGCCTTCACAGTCTACTTGCGGAGACAGAAGACTCACATGGGAAATAACAGAAGTACATTTTTATGATACGATGGATTAACCAATGCAAATTAATGTAGCATTAGTAGAGAACTGATGGGATGCTGAGCAGAGAAGTGAACAAAAATAGATGGGGTTAGCTGAAGACACTATCTGGCCAAAGGCAGTTGTGAGTTTTGTGCTGGGTTAGGGAAGATGGAGAGAAGGAAGATGACAGGAAGGGAAAACACAGCTGAAAGGCACTAATATGGGAACATGGGAATTATGTGTAAGGGAAAATGAAGTCATGAAGTGGGGATGGCAAGCAGATTTGTTTGGCTAAAAAGGGTGCTCATATAAGAGTTAGGAGACAGGAAATTGGTAAATCAGTAGAAAGTCTTGAAGACTGGGTCTAGGTGTTCAATGACAGGCCACCATAAGTCCCTAAAAGCTCCAAAATAGGTAATGCATATGAAGGAAACTTGCATGAGTATACAGTTGAATGATGAGAATTTGAAACTAGAGAATAGGAAAGTAAAAAGAATAGCTTGGAGACCATTATAGAAAACCAGGTGTGAGATGATTAAAGCACAGACTAAGCCAGTGGCTGTAAAAATATAAAGGGAGGAGCAAAACTGAGTTTGGAGAATTGGCCATGGATTGCATGTGGGTGGTAAGAAAAAGAAAGGATCCAAATGACTCCAACCAAGGTCACAAGCCCTGGAGTGAAAGAGTAGAGAAGTCTTTGATAGGAATGGCTAAGTTTGAGGAGGAATGTCTATGTCAAGAGAAAGAAGGGGAGCTTGATTTTTCAGCATGTTAAGTTGCAGGTGCTTGTGGAGTAACCTAATGGAAATTTCTATTGGCAGCTAAAAAGGGGAGGTTGGAGGTATAGATTTTGGAGTCAATTCCCCAAAGACATATGTAGAAACATAAGACTAGAGCCCTTAAGCATGAGTGGGAGAAAAAAGAAGAGCTAGCAGAAGAAACAAAACAAATGTAATTTTTTTTAAGATAGGGAAATGTTGCAGAGATCAAAGTGGAAAATTTTAAGGAAGGATTTTTTTTAAAAGGGCATTTATCTAGATTGACCTCGGAGTTCCATGACTTCTAAATCATCCAACCAAAAGTTCAAGAAGAATTACAAGTGAGTAAAGACTATCTGATTTGGCCATGTGTGGATTATTGATGCCCTTAGAGAACGCAATTTCAACATGGTAAGCAAAAGCAAAACCAGATTTTCGAAGGGTATTACCGAGGATGTTGCCAACAAGAGATTTGAGGTAGTAGATATTATGGACTATTTCTTCCTGAGGGTTAGCCATGAAAAGTATGAAAGAAATGGGAGTTAAAAGAAGTAATAGAGTCAGAGAATGATTTTTAAAGGTAGAAAGGAGAGGCAGAAATTTAAACAGGGGTTTTAGAGCCAAGTTAAATTAGCTCATGAGCACCAATTGTTAAATTTTCAGCGTGAACATTTACAGTTTAAAAGTCAACAAGTGCTACAAAACAGGGACTATTTTGTGGTTCTGTTAATTATCTAGTCCTTAAAAAACGATGGAGAAAATGTTCACAATGCAAATTAAACTTAAATTATCTCATGAATACATTTTCCCCCAGAGAGATGGCTGTTAAATATTTACCAACACACCCCTGTTTTTAAGGGGTTTTAAAAGAATATCAGAGAGAGAACAAGATGGTCACAAAGCAGCAAGAGATGGGGACCAGTGAAAAAGTAGAAAAGGGAAATCTGCTCTTCTGAGGCATCAGAAAAAGGTGACAAAATGGATGCAGAGATGTGAATTTATTGAAATTGAATGGGGAGTAGCTTTGTAATCTTGCCTGATGTTTTATATCTCTTGTTAAATATGTGCCTAGTACAGTGATTTGCTTGTTATAAAAATAACTTAGATATGCACAATTTTCACAGCACTTTTATATACATTACAGAATGATAAATTTCTGCACTACTTTACAAATGAATAGAAAGTGACTTAATAGTTACCAGGATCAACTTGATAATTTTATCAATGAGTTGATTGTTACCTAGAGATATTTAATGATTTGCCCCAGATCACTAAGCTAGTTATATAGAGAGGGTCAAGAATAGCTCCAGGCCTCTAAACTTTCATAATCCAATACTTACTTTGTAATAGTATGTGGGAGCCCAGTTGTCCTGGCTCACAAAAACCTACTGTTAAATTTTCAGTATTAACATTTACACCATGGAAATCAGCAAATGCTATAAAATAGGTCTTGATTTATTGCTTTGTTATCTCAACTTAAGAAAGTGATGGTAAATGTTAATAGTGCAGATTATATTTAAAAGTGGGCCATTCATACTTCATTTTTTGTGGGGGAGCCAGTTATTAAACTTTCATCAACATACCTTTGGTTATACATTTTATAGAAAAAAGAAAGGGAGGCTCAGAGAGATTAAGTGATTTGTCCAAGAATACACAACTATTAATGACTAGTATTCAGATATTCTTAAGGTCATTGAGGCCAATGCTCTTTTGCCACAATGAATCAATGCAAAATAATAAGCAGCAGTAAAGTATTGGGAGGATGATGAATGGAGAAATTATTATAAAATTTTTGAGTAGTTTTAGAAGATTTGTATGGGGAAACATTTGGGAGAAGAAAGGGAAGAAGACTGAGAGGTAGAAATAAGAAGGTAAGAATCATAAAAGGAAATGTGAGCCAAGGAATAAATAGCAGAGAAGCAGCAACATTATTTTGAAGAAATGATGGTAAAATTTCTGTCTAGAGTATGGTAGACCAAGTGGATAATGTTCTAGAACTTCCTCTAATAAACAACACTGCAGAATAAGAAGTAAGTAGGCAATGACACTGATCTAGGACTGGGATATGGTGAACTGGGAATGACAGAAGGAAAAGAATGTAAGGAGAATTCAGGGTAGTAAAAAGAATGTCCAGGTTACCGGAGGATTCAGGATACCAAAAATAAAGGTCAATGGTTTGCTGGCAGTAGATAATGTCAATAGACTTATGGTCACAGTAAAGAAGAGAATATGTCATTGGGATTGAAGAAGCAATGGAAGTGACTAAAAAGGAGATTGTAGTCTGAGAGGGCAAGAAATGAATTAGAGTCCTTGTAAAAATGATCAGTAATAATGTGGTTAGCAGCGTAACCATGTTGGTAAATGATAGCTAGAGAGTAGAGTTGCAGGTCAATAGAATATGAGGGGAAAATGAAGCATGAATTGAACTATAGACATGCTTTTAAAGGATGATGGGTTCTGTGTCATGTTGGTGCAACAAATTAGCTAGGTAACTAAGTCAGGTTCATTTACCACAGAGGAAGGAGAATTTACATCTGCAGGTCTCGAACCAACAGGGTAGTGAGCCACATGGGGCTATATGAAATTTCATGTATTTCCTAGGGGTCCAGGAAATGAAAAGTTCTCGCTATTGGACCAGGAACTATAGAAATGTAGAGAGAATGCAACATCTGTGTTTCCTTTTTATAGAAGAAAATTGTCTACTTTAATATGAGAAGTCACCAGACTAGGTGAATTGCAAATGTGCACACTCATGCTTTCCTAACCAAACAGAAGCAAAACCTAGGAAGAAATCCATTTTCAGGTGACCAAAATAACAAGACTAAAAACTAAATATAAAGCATAGCTAGTGGCAAAAATCCATGTAAATCACATGTGTAAGCAGTGAGAGTTTCTTTGAAAGAAGCAAAGGTGATGGCATGACCTATTCGTTGAACTTTCTCCTCTATTTGACTTGTCCTTAAATTGTAGAAAAGGATCAGAAAGGCACATATAAATATGCTGAACAGGAGATTTAGTCACAGGTTTATGATTTTTTCCATTGTAATAAAATACTTCACACCAAAAAGTGAAACGGTGCAGTTAAAGAAGCAGCCACAAGCAAGGAAGTGAGACGCTTTCACCCAACTCTCCTGTCTGGGTGGCTTTTGGAAGAGGCATATTTTCTTTCTGGAATATTTCTCATCTGGGTCTTATTCTCTGAAATGACATTTTGCTCTTTTGAAACTCTCCCCATGACTGGATGGTTGTGGTTACATTCCATTACATCTATTTCTTGATCATCTGTGGCCTTGGTAACTGGTTTGTTGGGTAGTTCAACTAAGAGTTACTCAACTCAAACAAAGACTCTAAACAAGAAGAGAATGGGTAGTATAAAGTAGATTCAGTCCCATCTAAAGTTTTCTCTTTATTCAGTCTCTACCAGCTTTAGTCCTGGAAATATATAAGCTCATTAACTAATGAATGGATATGTCTATAAACAAAAAATCTCAATGAAGAAAGAAAACTCTTATCTAAACCACATACACTATAAGTCTAGAAGAAAAAACTATCACAGCTATGCTGCATCTGAACCTGATCCCCCAATGATGTCTCATTTGCACAATGTATACCTACATTGTGGAATCATAGAGTCATAAATTAAGAGCTATAAGTGACCTCTGAAGTCATCAGTTCAGAGAGCTGAAGATACTGAAGCCCAGAGAGATTAGACCTGTCCAAGGTCACAGAGGTAGCAAGGGACAGAACCACGGCTCTGACTCCAAATCTAGTATTCTTTTTGCCATTCTACCACCAACTTCATTGCTCTCTTCTCCTGAGGAAATGGAGCACCACTCAAGCTAACCACTCAAGCTAGTCTAGGCTGAAATTTTGCCAAAAGAAACTCAAGAACAAGTTCAATGACTATGGAATAGAATAAGTAAATTCTTGGTGCCAAGGTAGAGAAAGGAAAAGAGGAATAATTTTTTTGGCTGTGAACAAGATCAAATAACACCACTATGGATTAAAGTCAAGTGAATATCAAAACACTGACAAAGGTAATAATAGTTTCATCCTGGCTAGTAGAAAGCTATGAAGGGCCACCTGAGAATGCTAGAGCCCCTTTGGAGGGTTGGTAAGGAGAGACATGAGTGAGCAGAGAAGAAGAATAGACCCTGGTATTAATGAAGCTAGTGAAGGCCATCGAGGTAATAGCTCAGTAGAAGAGAGGAAATGATTCCCCTCACAGCTTCCATGAGCAATATGGCTCTGGAAAATTTATCTTCGAAACTACAAATCAAATTCTTTCAAATCAAGAAATGCTTTGTTTAAACAACTATTATGTGCAGTTCACCCTTTCAATATAGATCAAAGGATAAAGTGACAATAGGTGCTGGGGTAATCCAATTTTCATCTCCACTCTCAGTTTTTATTTTCAAGACCTCAGAAGTAACCTTGACTTCCCCTCATTTTTTAAAACCATTACCTTCTGTCTTACAATCAATATTCTATTGATTCCAAGGCAGAAGAGTGGTAAGGGTTAGGCAATGGGAAGTGACTTGCCCAGGGTCACACAGCTAGGAATTGACTGAGAGCAGATTTGAACCTAGGACATCCCATCTCTAGGCCTGGCTCTCAATCCACTGAGCCACCCACCTGCCTCTGAATTTCCCTTTTAAGAAAGAACAGCTAACATGAAGCAAATCAAACTAGAACCACCAGATATTGGAGACATTGCTCTAACTGTTGTTGTAATTGCCTATTTCAAAGTTCATACTCTAAAATTATCTAAAGTAAAACCTAGTACAGAAATTCTCTCCACTAACGTAAATCAACAATTCATCCTTAACTAAGGGACTTGCCTATGATCATAAATAAGGTTAGTATGAAAGAGAAAAAACTTGAATCCAGGACTTTTTGGCATCAAGGCCCCTCTCTACCCACCATGTCATATTGTCTCCCCATAGTAGGGGTCATGGTGGATACAAAAATGAAAAAGATCCAGCCTTTAGCAAACCTCATTTAGACTTATTTGATGTTTCCTCTTTATTCACTCTCTGCTTGGCCTGTACCCCAGCAACCCTTTAAAGGCCCATTATCCAATGCAGAGAAATAACTTTGAACAATAGTCAGCAGATGTCTTAGCAAAATAAAATCACTTTCTTTTTCCTAAGATACTACAAACAAACCATGTCAGAATGATTGTATTTCCCAAGTTGAATAATCATCACTAAGAATCACAGAAATAAAAGGGACCTTGGTGGCCATGTAGGTCAATCCATTTCTGGAGAAGAACACCTCCTATATATGCAGCAAGCCATCAGCCGGCATTTGCTCTAAGACATCCAGTGAAAGGGATGCCCCATTACCTCCCAAGGTTGTCCATTATACTTTTGGAGAGCCCTAATTAGGAGAGTGATAATAAATGTTTAACAATCAGCTTTAAGGGGGAAAAGTGTACTCAGGACACATTTAATTTACATTACTAACATTTGTTCTGTTACTTTCTTAAGTATAGTCAATGAGCTAAAAAAGAAATCAGGTTGTGATTTATAGGGCTTGCTGATTTTCAAGTTATAATTGCTCCCACTGAAATTTAACAATTGGCTTTCACCAGTATGAGCTAATTCTACTACACTCCTATTGTTAATGGTAACCTTTTTACAATGTCTACCCCTTTCTCTTTGTTCTGTACTCTCTATCCTCATCTTTTAGAATCTCAGCCTCATAGAAGTTGTCTAAGCTTTTAACCAAACATAAAGTCCTTTACATTTAATGTATTCACTAGTTATTTTGTGCTGTACTTCACGGGAATCCCATTAACTTTTATTTCTGGGGTTCAACTTGTCAGGTTCAACTAGCCTGGTTGGGCTAAATGATCTTTTTTTTCTACAACCCACTGTCCTCTTTCCTTGTGGTTGAGTGTAAAATCTAATACTGTCACTTATGTCTTCTTCCTGCCCCCATTATCCCAACCCCAATCCTTTGTATATCACTGATTTCAGAAACAAAGTTAAAAAAAATTGAGACTAATATTTTCCATCTTTGCCTGTAGTCCTGCCCCATCTTTTCCTCATTCTCCTCATATTAAGTTGCAGGCTGAGTTCAAAGACTTTGGCTTAAAAAACAGATCAGAAGTGAGACACAATTCTCAAAACAGAAATAAGTCAAGGGATAATTATGTTCCCTCTACATGCAAATATCTTAATTACTGCTGGTAAGGAAGATATTTGTATGGAAATTTATGTATCTTTATATGTTGTATTTTTAATTTGTCTTTTAGAATAAAAAGGCCTCTCACACAGAAAATAAAACTCAAATTATTAAACACATATTTCTACCAACCTAAGAGAATTACCACACTGAGTTTAAGGTAGAAAATAATTCCCTTCCCTGGCTCCCAACCCACCATCTTTATCAACACCTCTTTTCTTCTACAGCCCTCTTTTCTCTTTCCCTGTGGTTGGGTTTAGAATCTAATAGTACCACTTTTGTAACCTCCCTATTCCAACTACTTCTACTCCAGAATCCCTCTGATTCCACTATAAAATCTATCATCATCATCTTCTGTGTTCAAACAACTTTCTCCAAGGGGATAATGTTGACAGAGTACAATACCATACTCATCCACGGACCTCTCTCACTAGTTATTAGATCACCATATTTCCAAATCACAGCAATATATGGACAGCTAAATGGGAGAAAAGACAATATTCTCAGTAGAATGCAAGTTCCTTGAGGGTGGGGGCTATTTAAGTTTTGTACACATAGCACCTGTCATAGTGCCTGACACATAGTAAGCATTTAATCAAAGTTTTGTCAGACGACTAATTAATTGGCTGATAGGAAATTGCTCCAAAAAAGAGAACTAGCATCTCAAAAGGAAAAAATATCTGTTTGTTCTAATAATGACTTCATCAATAACATTCCTACCAGATAATCTGAAGGAAGGAGGAAAGGAGAAAGAAACACTTTATGAAATAGAGAAAGTGCTCATATTTGCTTCATTAATATTCCTTCAAGCATTTTCCTGTTTTCATTCAATTCAACAAATATTTATTAGGCACCTATTATATGCAAAGTGCTTTTGATGCAAAGTAAAAAATGAAATAATCTCTACCCTTAAAGAATTAATGACTTATCATATTATAAATACTCTCCATCTCTATTAAGGAGACAAGAGGAAATGTATTTATTTTATAGTAGAAAGTCTAAGTTAGACATGATTGTGAACTCACAATGAACAAAAAATGTTATATCTTGAATGTAACAATTGAAGAAACCTGTGGAATGTCTATCCCTAGAGATGTCTGGGAATAAAACAAGCAAACCATCTGTCTGGGATAATTTGAGTACAGTCCTGCCTGAGGTCAGTGGGGGTGAATTGGATGACATTTTAAGATTCTTCCCAACTTCATGCTTCTTTAAAATTGAATGGTCTGGCATTTCCTTGACAGTTTCTGCCACTCCTGGGATACAGTGGCTTGATATTCAACCAGAAAAACCCATGCTGACCCTAAACCTTACTGTTATTCCTATTCAAGGTCACAGCCAAACAGCAAAAAGTTTCTAAAACTCAGGCATGGACCATAACTTATACTTCAGAGCTCCCACTGATTTCCTGGATAGTCCACCACAATATCTGAAAAAGGAGTACATGAAGTGGGACCTTCTAAAGGAAGCCACCAGCCTCTTTGTGAGGAATATGAGAAGAATAGGATTAAGAGAAGGGAGCAGGGGCCCTGAAAAGGTAATAAAGAATGCATTCTAATCCTGCATTTATAAATATTGTTTTAAGACACAGGACTGGCCATGTCATTCCATTGCTCAAAAATATAACACCAATTATGATTCTCTCGTGACATCTAGGGTTAAAGACAAACTCCTAAAGCTGACATGTAAACCCCTCCATAATCTGGCTCTGATTTACCTATCTAGTCTTATTTCAAACAATTCTCCACTTATGCATTCTACATTCCAGGCAAAATGGACTATGAGCTATATACCCCAACCCATCACAGATTCTTCTCCTTCTCTACAGATTGCCCCCATCCCTGATCTCATGCTGGAAACACAGTCCCTTCCCATCTCTGCCTCTCAAAAGATGTGTCTCCTTTAAAGTCAGAAATAAAGCACTATCTCCTCTGCGAACCCTTCTCTTACCTACCTACTCACAAATTGCCAATGTTTACTTCCTCCAAAAATATCTTTGCATTCTACTTATCTGTGTACGTGTAGTATCTGGCCAATTAAATGAAAGTTTCCTGGAGCTAGAGACTTTTTTTTTTGTCATTTTTGTTTTCATAAAACTAGTCCCTAACACAATACTTTGGACTTCTATACTCAGGATAAAATGTTTGTTGCGTTGAATTGAGTTTTGTAGGGAAACACTGGAAAAGGCAACTATATAAGAGATCTCATAACCACAACATATTCTTTACCAAAAAAAAGAAATGCTAATTATGTGAGGCAGAAACTTTTCTCATCCTTTACTTCTCAACATCTTTATCTCCTATCTCCAGATACTTCATTAACATGGATAGCACAAGCTGGCTCCACACCTAAAATGTTCTCCCTCCACTTTTTGAAACAATTAGCTCCCTTCTAGGCCCAGTTTAAGTACCATCTCTCATAAGAAGCTTTCTGATTCCCCAAGTTGAGAATGTTCCCTTCCTTAAAATTACATTTGCCTTTTAAATCTTTTGTATTTACTTACCTGAAGGAAAGAATTATTTTTGTTTGTTTGTTTGCTTGCTTGCTTTAGATTTCCCAGTGCCTAGTACAGTGCATGGTGCCTCTTTTTTAGGGAAGATGGGGGAAGAGATCTAGACCTGTGATTTTGATAGTGTGGAGCATTTCCAATGAAGAAACTCCCCGCAGTTCAGCCACTATTCTATAACTTAATCAATCTTCGAAAGTTGCTTAGAAGCACTGTAAGGTTGGTTTGCCCAGTGTCCTAGTCTATATATTTCAGAAGTGAGCAAGAATTGGACCCAGATACTCTTGATTCAGAATCTAGAACTGTGGATGGTGCTTCATAGAGGTTCATCAGATTGAACTGAACTGAACTACTGTCTGCAATTCATGGACCAGCTGCTGACTTGGGTATTAGGTTTAAATCCCAGCCTTTGCAGTAAACTTATTCAGAATTTCATTCTCCTCTTTTCAAAGCCCCATAACCAATTTCCCCAGAAAAATTAGGCATCCCTTAGTACTGCAGAGATTTCTTGAATGGCAATTATTTCTGTATAGAGGTATCTACAACCTAACCATCAAGAAGCTCAACAAGATAAGACCAGAATATGGGAAAGAAAATATAGAGGGCAAAGTCTGAATTTTCAGCCAAAAGTATGTTGTGAAATATGAAGCATGTTAGCAAACCAGCATATTACTATATTTGTCGCTGTTATTCTGAATTGTTGCCCTTAGTTTTAACAAGAAACTCAACAGAACAAGAACAATAAAATCCATAAAATTCCAACCATGTAGAGCTGGAAGAAATCTTAAGAGTCTTTTTAAGCCAATCCCTTCATTTTATAGATGACTATAAATGGCTTGTCTGTGGCCACATTGCTAGTTATTAGCAAGCAGGACTGAATCCCAGCTTCTTTTCTGATGTGTTTTTTTTTTTTTGGTGTTTGTTTTTACAAGCAGGTGAAGGTCAAGTCTCCTGGGGGTCTTTCCTATTCCTTACCCTAGTCAATATACTATTCTAAAAATTCTTCAAAGTTAAAACATCATCTCAATCCCAAATCCCATGTTTTGTTTTGATTTGCTTTTTACCTCACAATCTAGTACATCTCCAACCATTAGTCCAGACCCTAGGAAGGAGTTGCTCACATTGGTACCCTGGAGGTATGTTCCTTGATCTAAGAAAATGATTCACCACCATCCTTCCTTATATTATGTGTCCACAGCCCACATCCATAAGATGAACTCCTTCAGCATCATCTAGCAGACACTAAATAGAAACAACCCCCATCCCCATGAATAAAAATTGGACATCTAAAGAAGTGAAAGCTGAACTGAAAGAGGGGGTGGGGTAGGAGAACAACATGATAGGAAGGATTAGAAGAATTATCTTTCTTGAGAAAATACCAGGAAACCATGACCCAATTAGAGCCTCCTAAAAAGGGTTGCTTTTAAGAGAAACATTTTAAAGAGAAATGTAAATATGGAGGAAGAGTGAAAATGGCATACCAAATCTTGGAATTTCATTTCATAGGGGATAATGTATACAAATCAGTTTAAAGCAGACGACGAGGTCCTCATTTCCTCATTTTCATCAAGAGATTAAAAAAAAAAACAAAAAAAACACAAGAGCACAAAACACAGAGGCCTGGCCGGTGTCTTCACTTTATCAAATTGACTCTCAGCTAAGTCTTATTCCAACATTTTCCTAGGTTTCTGAACCTAAAATATATACACACATACATACATATATATGAATATATAAACAAACACTCACGTACAGTCTCACACCCAAACATATCACTATCCAAGATTTTTAATTGCAACAGGTTAAAACCAGAAGAAACCTTAGAAACCACCAATCCTAAATCTCCCATTTAACAAATGAAAAAAAATGAGTTTCAGAGAAGTTCTGACTTGTCTATGATGTCACAGCAAGAAGAGAGCAGACCTTGGAGAAGAACTCGGATCTCCTAATTTCTAGTCCAGTGTTCTTTCCTCTACATCAGTGATTCCCAAAGTGGGCACCACCGCCCTCTGGTGGATGCTGCAGCAATCCTGGGGGGGGGGCGGTGATGACCACAGGTGCATTTATCTTTCCTATTAATTGCTATTAAAATTTAAAAAAAATTAATTTCAAAAGCGCTAAGTAATATTTTTTCTGGAAAGGGGGCAGTAGGCCAAAAATGTTTGGGAACCACTGCTCTACATTATGCCCTTCCAAGCCAAAATATTAAAAATTGCACTTAACTGAACTCACTGTTGTTTTTCAGTTTTAGAAATGGAGTTGGATTGCATACCTTAATTTGCCATCCATTCTGCTGTCTGGTGCACCTTCAACACGTAAGTTTGTTGTTATTGTTGTTGTTGTTTTTCCAAACTCCCCTCAAGACCTGTTTACTCTAACATCTAGACACAGAACAGAACCTCTGGCAAGGGCTATGGCCATAGTGGCTGCTCCGCATTGGCCTTTTATTTCCTGATTTACAGTGTCATTCATCTGTCCTCAGGCATTCACCTGGGACTGAGACTATGTCCAACAAGCAGGCAAGGCAAACTCTTTCTGTGCCAAATCATTAAGCAATGGGTCCTGTTGCTTCCAATGTTAAATTCAGCTGGTTCCCCCACCGTATTCCTCACTATTCTTGATTCGTGTTGGGGTATCCTCTCTCCCTACCTCAGGCTGAAGGATGTAAGGCAACTTTCACTAATTACCACCGACACAGAAGTAGCCCTGCTCGCACCAATCCACCTCACCCCACCAGAGAACCAATGACTTCCCACAGGAGACAAGAGGAGCCTGGTCTCTGAAGGTTATCTTGTTAGAGCCAAGACAGCCAGTGATCTAAGTCTCCAATCCTTGGTAAAGCAGAGTAAATTGCATATAATGGGAGAAAGAAAGCGGGTTTCCCACCGCTCTGAGCTTCTTGCAATCCTGCCAAACAAACAGGCAGCAAATACGGTCTGGGGTGAGCGTGAATGCAGGAACCTCAGCGCCCTGATGTGGCGGGATGCACGTTGGGATGATAACCAGCAATGTGGGGCACTGCTTGGTTCATAAAGTCTCTGACATGAGGTCAGTGGTCTGGCACTGCGTGTGCCCCCAAATTCTGCTAACAGGCAAACTGCCCTGTTTGTGCTCCTTTTCAGGGGCATTTATCATTCTCAGCTAAGGGTCTATGAGGAATCTCCTCTTCTGCAGCATCCAGGAGAAGGGCAGAACTCTGAGAGCAGCCTTGCTCTAAGCTGGACCCATCTCCAATGGGGTTGCCTATATACACGGTCAGGCCAGAAATGCTGACCCAAAGTCATATACCCAGTAGAGCCAGTAACCCATCCCTTCTATTGTGCCAGGCTGGGAGTAGAGAGGTGGCTCATGCCCGCTAATTCCTAACCTTAAATGGAGGCAGGAAGGAGCTGCTATGACCTGGCAGCTGGCTATTGTTGGAAGGAGGTCACACGAGTTTCAAGGAGGTGGCAACCTGCCTACGTGCCACAGAATAGACTTTATGTGGCATCTCTGGCACAACACACACACATCTCTTCTTGAAATGCCTGGTACCTTGCAAACCATTGAGTTGTTTTCTTTATGAAAGCATTCAATGTGGGAGCCACTGATAGCCTCCATTCTAATGAATGTCTTCCTGAGTGAAATACTTGCTCTATTTCTTCCCTTAGGAATGTCCAGATGGTTTAGTGGATTGGGGAGTGAAGTAGGAGTGGGGGTGAGAGAGCACTCCAGAAAATTTCTTTTCATCCAGAGAATTTCTTTTCACTGAGTTAATAATTCACACGATTCCTATGAATGTATAAATCAAAACTCTTGAAAGGACAACTTTTGGGGGGCAGCTGGGTAGCTCAGTGGATTGAGAGCCAGGCCTAGAGACGGGAGGTCCTGGGTTCAAATGTGGCCTCAGATACTTCCCAGCTATGTGACCCTGGGCAAGTCACTTGACCCTCAGTGCCTACCCTTCCTTACCACTTTTCTGCCTTGGAGCCAATACACAGTATTGACTCCAAGATGGAAGGTAAAGGTTAAAAAAATAAAGAAAGAAATAAAAGAAATTTAAAGAAGAAAGGACAACTTTTTGCTAAGCATTTAGCAAAATGCCTGACACATAGTAGGAGCTTAATACAGACTGGTTTCTCCTTTCCTTCTTTTCACATTCTGGATCTTACATCTTGGCCTTTTCCCCTTCAGTGTATCCCAGGCTCTCTCTTTCTAACCCTCAATTTAATTTCTGTTTAGTGTAGTCCCAAAGCTTGGGGGGTAGGGAGTTGGGTGTGCATAAAGCAGGGGTGCACAATTCTGTTTTGACAAACTAGTCAGGTTTAAAAGGATCCACTGATGTGACTCTACAATGATACTCCCAGGGAAGGAAGGAGGCATCTGTCTTTAGGCATAGACTTAAGAGAATAGAGGAATAAATCGTTCTGTTGCTTTGTTACATGAATGTTTGTTTTCTCTATCTAAATGTGTAACAGGAAATTAAGCAGTTCACCTTTGTAAACCGTTTGCATCCCACTTATGCATGAGCCAGATGGTGCTTTTCTTTGTTTTAAGAGATTAAAAATGGAAGAGGAGGAAAACAAGGAGGAGTTAATCCCAGCTCTGGAATACACACTGGGGAAGCACACACGCGCACACACACACACACACACACACACACACACACACACACACACACACCACTCTGTGCTCTGCATCCCCAGTTATCTACATTTAGCTGTGCTAGGCGTGAACAGTGAGCAAACGCCTAGACCCGACAGATTTAAGTAAACACAGGGCAGCAGAGAGCTGCGAACCTGTCACATCGCGTCAGTTTTCAGATGGAATCCTTCAGAGTGTTCCCAGAATATGATAAATTACTGCATTCTCCCAGGGCCTCAGCTGCTATGTACTCAACAATATCTTATATAAATCACCTGAAACCGAACTTAGCTCTAGGACATACCTGTTGCTGCCACTGAAGGAAGACTTCCACATAGGATGCCTGGAAGCTCTACTTATCTCTTCTTGGAGCCTAGGAATGGCATGGACTGAGGTTCAATTTAAAGACACCAAGCTGGTTGGGGCTTGCTCTACCCTGGCTGGGTCCTTTAGGAGGAATCATCTCATTTGATGATAATCTCAGGTAGGTCCCCCATGTTGTATTTAGTTAATTACATTTCAAGGCATCCAGGAATAGTTACGTATATTATCCTAACGTGAAGCGATGGTGGCATAACAAGAACATAACAATCTAGCTTCTGAGTGAGGAAGACCAAGGTCCACATCTTATCTCTGCTATTTCCTGGCAATATGAACCCTGGCAAGTTACTACTTACTCCAGAAAACTCTCTAAGACTTTAAAGTAGAGGATAGTTGCTGATTTATATTCATACATTCAGAGATCTAGATGAGAAAGGGACACTTAAGAGGTCATCTTGATTAGGACCTTCATTTTATAGATGATGAAACTGAGACCCCAAAGGAAAGTCAGTACAAGAAGGATTTTCCTCATTGGAAATCACTAATACAATAATATCACAAGTCTCTACTACTACTGCTGCTGCTAATAATAATAATAAGCAACAACAGTGTTGAAAGCCTACTGGAGCCCCCGACTTTGGAATTGAGGACTACTATGACTTTGAAGGAGTCTCCAACAGGATCCAGGCAGTAGAGAACCAATATTCTTTTCTATTAGACCTAGAGAGGTCAGCATCCCCTGCCCAGGGAACAAGGACCTATGTGGCTGCTGTTTAAAGACATCCCCTTCTCCTGTGATTGTAGGGATTATGTTAGACTCCTGGAAGTTCTGGGGGGATTTCTCTGAGACTGTCTAGAATTTCAGAAGTGGTCAGTCTTGTTGGATAAGGCTGATATGGGGGTATGGGCTTCCCCTAAACACTCTAAAACCCCAAAGGTATTAAAGTACATAAGGAACTCCTTTTTCCCTTGCATTCCTGTATTGCTGAGGGAAGCTGACCCTGAGTAATAGAAGCCAGTACAATAAGAAGGGTTTCTGGGAGAGGCACTCCCTTTGGCCCCTCCTAACTTTCTGATGAACAGATATATACTTCCCAGTTTGCTTCTGATAAGCATCTTCTGTTTGTACTTCTACACAGGTTATCCCCTTTCCCCTGGCTTCTGCCTTCAAGTCACAACACATCATTCTATGACCCCATCACTGGTTATGTAGTAACATCACCCCATCAACTCATCTCTGGTCATATAACCCCTGTTGTCAATAAGAATTTTAAACCCTGTCTCCTCTAGGAGGGAGTGTCTCTACCTGCACCTGCCTCCCCATCATTCAATTCAATAATTCAACTTGCATTCAACTTAACAAATCTCTCTATTTTTAAATTAACCATTGAAGCCAGTCATTCTTGAGGGAGTATCCTTCTAGCACTAGTTTTTCTCTTCTGCTCTCCCACAAAAAGGCCACAATCTCTCTTCTTTCTTTTCCTTCCCTCTCCCATGGTCACTTTGGTTACTACTCTAGAAAAATGTCCATTAATCCATTCTGGGGAGCAGAGGAGGGGAGTATGGACCACTGCCCCATGGCCAGGACACAGATTCACTTTCTTCCTCCTCTCTGTCCCTTCCCATCTCCCCACCATGGAGCAGCCCACAGGTTGTGAGATTGAATGCTCTGATCTGAAGCTATTCAGTAAAGATATGAATGTGATTAAAGAGTTTGTTTTAAGGACTATAGCAAAAAAAAAAAAAAAGTAGTAGTAGTGGTGCTGGTGGTAGTAGTAGTAGTAGCAGACAATCACTCCTTTATAGGTTGCCACATCCAGGGTAGCTCCAACAATCCAGCTTTATCAGAAGGGAAAGAAGCTACTTTCTATAAAAATGAGAACTGGGTTGCAAAATAAGACTTTCTGGGACATCTTGGTGGTGTTTCCTTTTAGTCTCTGCTATCAGAAGGTTAAGGAATACTGGAGGTTCTAAGAGATTTGAGGAAGAGCTCTGGTGATCAGAACTCAGGCATGATTTTGCTACCAATTTATAATATACTTGAATAAGTCTAACTCATCTGTGGGATAGGTATAGAAATGCCTTCAAAATCTAAATCTGTGATGCTAGGGGTTTGAATTCGTGCATGTATTTTTGCATGAATATTTCTTTTTGTATGTAAAGATGTGGGTCATGCTTCAAATAGTTGTTTTAGGGGAATTGCTAAGTTTTTGTGAAGCCATCCACATTTTCTCTCCCTGTCCCCTTGTGACAAATGGCACACCTCTTTGAGAGAGTTAGGCTCATAAATAACATCTACTCAGAACCATAAATTAGAAAGAGGAGATGCTAGGAATGTACTCCCTCTTTCCTTCAGGAATCACAGAATTGAAGGAGATCTTAGAGGTCATCTAGCCAGATCCTTAAATTTGATTAGTAGACAATAAGAAATGGAAAGAGTTTTGAAGAAAGGCAGCTAAGTGGCTCAGTGGATAGAGAGCTAGGTCTGGAGAGGAGATATTTTTGGTTCAAATTAGCACTCAGGTACTTACTAGCTGTGGGATCCTGGGCAACTTATTTAACCATACTTTCCTAGCCCATACCACCTTACCTCTCTTCTGTCATGAAAGAGAGAAAGAAAGAAAGAAAGAAAGAAAGAAAGAAAGAAAGAAAGAAAG